>NW_027210725.1:1050000-1130000 GCF_029030835.1 Brachyistius frenatus
CAACATGCTGAAATATCCACATCGCCCGTGGAAACCGACGGAAAATCGAGCTAACCGCTTCCGCCCCGCCGCTCCTCCTCCTCCTCTTCCTCCTCCTCCTCCTCTTTTTCTTCTCCTCGGGAGGGCCGGCTCGGCCTTTTAATCACATCTCAAAGCAACGAGTTAACACACGCACATCTCACACACACACACACACACACACACACACACACACACACACACACACACACACACACACACACACACACACACACACACACACACACACACACACACACACACACACACACACACACACACACACACACACACACACACACACACACACACACACACACACACACACACGCACGCACACACACACACACACACACACACACACACACACACACACACACACACACACACACACACACACACACACACACACACACACACACACACACACACACACACACACACACACACACACACACACACACACACACACACACACACACACACACACACACACACACACACACACATCTCACACACACACACACACACACACACACACACACACACACACACACACACACACACACACACACACACACACACACACACACACGTTCTCTTTACTAATTTCGTCTTTGTTTTTGTTGAAGAGGCTCGTGTGTTATGAAGTGATTCTCTCGTCTCCGCCGGTGAAACAGGAAGCAGCCGATGCTCGTCTCCGCCCCTCAGGAACCTCCAGCATGTCTCCCACGTTGTCTTCGGGCTCCATGGTTACGACTCGGCGCTGTAACGTGGCCGTTAGGACGTATTATCCGGCTCTGAGTCTCAGTACTCTCAACCGATCCCCTCAGCTTGTGAAGGACTTCTGTTCAGGTGGCATCGATCGGGAGGTTGACCCGAACCCTTCACCTGCCTCCTCGCTGTAAACTGAGCTTTGGAAATGTTAAACACTCACAACGAGGCATTTAGAACATTCCTGTGAGTGTTTGCTGACCCAGATTTATAGCGTTTAATCGTACAGCTCCTGTGAAATAAAACGCTGCTCTCAGAGGAGAGGAGCATCTAATTGGTTTCCCCAGATACTGAAATCTAACCAGGTCAGCGTCGCGCAGCAGGAAGTGACAGTTTTACTCCGCTACAGAAGAACACCATGCTGACGGCGTTCAGAGGACGTTGGCACGGCGACGGGATTGAGGCCGCCGTGTAACCGGTGCACGTACACGTGTTTGAGAAAAGAGACGCTGAATGGAATTAATCAGAATGAACCTCTGAGCTCCTCATGTTTAGAAACATTTCCCCACATAGCTGAGCTCCACCCAAACCAGCTGAATCAGCTTCTTTTATGTGAACAAGAAGAAACTGATACTCAACAGCATGTGCACCATTATTTTTTTTCTGGATGCTTTTAATTTGAAAAGTTGCGGCATTGAGTCGACCTGCGGTGTAACTTTGATCTCTCGCTCTTTATAGCTCCGCCCCCCTGCTGCTGCGGTCCAGCTGAAAATATTGTATATATGTTTATATATTTACCGAATCAGTGTGAGAGTCTCTGCTGCGTTTCTTTTTTATTCACTTTGGATTTGATGAGAGAAGTTGAATGGGAGTCTATGGAGCCGGAGGCTTTTTGGAGCCGACCTCTAGTGGCACTCGCTGGTATTGCAGCTGAAGACACTTCTGGATCAGAACCATTTTACAGACCTGAAGCTACGAACTCTTTTATAAAGAGTGTATGTTTGGAGGCTCTGATGTAGATCGTATTGGCAGCGAATGACTACGTCGTTTATCATGAGCAGAATAAACAAAGTCGTAGTGAAGTGAACAGACTGAGAGAAGATGCTGAGCTGGTAATGTCACGTTGTGTTTCCAGCTGAGCACGACTCGGCTGAACAGTGAAGTCACCACCGCATTCCCCGAAACACACACACACACACACACACACACACACACACACACACACACACACACACACACACACACACACACACACACACACACACACACACACACACACACACACACACACACACACACACACACACACACACACACACACACACAGAGAGGGCTACAGTGGAGTGTTTATTTGTGTATGACTCAAAGAAACTCGGGTAAACAACGAATGACAGCACATCTGAATTAACACGGCTCCTCCTGTCGTTCCCACTAAATAATTGCTAAAAGCTAAACTGCACATTAAGCGTCTCTCATCCTGATTCAGCCCGCGCTCCACTTGTACACTGATTATTAGCTTTGACTGTGTATTTAGCTTTCATAAAAGACGCATCGCAAAGTCATTAATTCCCTTTTTCTCGTACTTCTGCATGTAAGCACGTCATTAACTGGTCTTTATGGGGGCAAACTGGGCCGCTCAGTCTGATTATCTTATTGAGGAAACTGCACAAGAACAACAAACTAAGATATAAGAAAAGCTGGAGGTCTTCTCTGCGTCCTCACAAGCTGTAATCAGGCTCTAACATGAATGTTCAGGTTTCATCATTCAGAGCAAAACACACTCTAATATGAATTATTTACTTTGTTAAAGTTACATTTAAAGGCCATAAAATTATTATTAAATTGCACACAGAAAAACACACCAGCGAAACAACAGATTGACACGCTGATGTCTGCCGTCCTCGGGGCTGAATATCGCCCGGGCTCGGAGGAAGTGGGAGCAGGAGGGGTGATGCGTCATGTCAACACAAACTATAACAAGTCCTGCGACCGCAGCTCTGGACCGAACGCAGAGTTTTACATCCTTCCCCTCGAAGCGTGTTTGTCGGCACGTCATGTGATTCAGGAGAGCTGCTGGCTGCTGTCCGTGGTGCTGAAACACACCCAGTCCACCAGCACTAAAAACAAGTAGTTCTGAACCAGAGATCTGATTGGTCAACTGAACATTTGGAACAAATCATCAGAACATCTGCTCATCACTAGAAATATCACTCCACCTTCTCAGTGGGAATATAGAATTAGAATGGAATTTCATTTAATGTGTTTTTGGTCTATTAAATGACCCATTTGGTGAAATTGGGTCTCTGTTGGTCCTTTTTGGTCGCTCCGAGCTACTGTACCGTAACACCACGGGTAGTCACGCACTTACAATCCTGGCATCCATGGATATCTTAGTTCATCAGATATCTTCGTTCTATCTTAGTCCATCAGATATCTTTGTTTTATCTTAGTTTATCAGATATCTTTGTTTTATCTTAGTCCATCAGATATCTTTGTTTTATCTTAGTTTATCAGATATCTTTGTTTTATCTTAGGTAGGTAGGTAGGTAGGTAGGTAGGTAGGTAGGTATATACTTTATTAATCCCCGAGGGGAAATTTTTTCGCCACAACAGCATACATACAGGAGCAATAATAGAAACAATAGAATAAAATAATAATAGAATAGAATAATATAATAGAAAAGCAATAAAATAAAAAATATAAATATAAAATATAAAATGCACAGTACATACAGTATATATACAGTACATTAAATATCTATATATATTATATACAACAAACCAATAAACACAGTCAATATATATATATATATATATATATATATATATATATATCTATATATATAATATATATATAATATACATATAATATACAAGAAACCAAGAAACACAGTCAACAGTGTTATTGTACTGTGATGGATTTTGCCAGAGGTGAGTTATTGTAAAGTCTTATGGCAGTGGGCAGGAATGATCTCCTGTATCTGGGATGATCTCCTGTATCAGGAATGATCTCCTGTATCTGTCCTTGTGACAGCGGAGCTGGAGGAACCTTTTAGAGAAAGTGCTCCGCTGTCCCTGCAGCAGGTGGTTGAGAGGGTGGACAGGATTATCCAAGATGGACAATAGTTTGATCAGCGTCCTCCTCTCCACCACCTTTTCCAGACTATCTAGTTTGTAGCCGATGATGGAGCCGGCCTTCTTAACCAGCTTGTTGAGTTTGTTGGTGTCACCGGCTCCAATGCTGCTCCCCCAGCAGACCCCAGCGAAGTACAAAGCACTGGCCACAACAGACTGGTAGAACATCTCCAACATCATGCTGCACACATTGAAGGATCGAAGTTTCCTCAGAAAAAAGAGTCGACTCATCACCTTCTTGTAGACAGCATTGATGTTGGTCTTCCATTTCAGTCTGTTGTCGATGGACACACCCAGGTACTTGTACTCCTCAACCATGTCCACCTCCTCTCCCAGAACTCTCAGCGGTTGTGGAGCCGTCGCCTTCCTCCTGAAGTCGACCACCATCTCTCTGGTCTTGGCCACGTTCAGGAGCAGGTGATTTCTTCCCGCCCACTCCACAAAGTCCTCCACTACTGCCCTGTACTCATCCTCCCGTCCATCCCTTATACATCCGACCACTGCAGAGTCATCAGAGAACTTCTGCAGATGGCAGGACTCTGAGTTGTTCTGGAAGTCAGTGGTGTATAAGGTGAACAGAAAGGGAGACAGAACAGTTCCCTGAGGAGCTCCAGTACCACTGACCACCGTATCAGACAGCACACTGCCCAGACGGACAAACTGTGGTCTGCCTGTCAGGTAGTCAGTGATCCAGGAGACGGTGGACGTGTCCACCCCCACCACCCGCAGCTTCTCACTCAGCAGCAGTGGTTGGATGGTGTTGAATGCACTGGAGAAATCAAAGAAAGTGATTCTCACAGAGTCACCGGTTCCATCCAGGTGAGACTGAGCTCGTTGCAGCAGGTAGATGATGGCATCGTCCACTCCCACATGAGGCTGGTACGCAAATTGCAGAGGGTCCAGAGAAGATTTCACCAGCGGCCTGAGGTGGGCCAAGACCAGCCTCTCCAGCACCTTCATCACATGAGATGTGAGGGCAACCGGACGGTAGTCGTTGAGGCCAGATGGAGTCTTCTTCTTGGGGACAGGAACCAGGCAGGACGTCTTCCACAGCACCGGGACCTCCTCCTGCTTCAGGCTCAGGTTGAAGAGGTGTTGTAGGACCTCAGCCAGCTGGGCGGCGCAGGTCTTCAGGACCACGGGGCTGATGCCGTCAGGTCCTGCAGCCTTGCGCTGGTGGATTCTCTCCAGCTGTCTCCTAACCTGGCCAGTCGTCACAGAGAGGGGGGTGAGGGGTGAGGGGGGATGGATGGAGGAAGAGCCCTGTGAGATTGAGGGCTCTATGCAGTTCACCAGGGGGCGCAGAGGGGAGAGGGGGGGAGGCAGCAGAGGTGTTTTGGAGGTGTGAGGTGTGGAGGAGACAGATGAGGGCGGTGAACTAAACCTGTTGAAGAAACAGTTTAGTTCATTTGACCTCTCCAGGGAGCCCCCTGGTTGTTCCTCTCCAGGTTCCCCCTGGTTGTTCCTCTCCAGGTTCCCCCTGGTTGTTCCTCTCCAGGTTCCCCCTGGTTGTTCCTCTCCAGGTTCCCCCTGGTTGTTCCTCTCCAGGTTCCCCCTGGTTGTTCCTCTCCAGGTTCCCCCTGGTTGTTCCTCTCCAGGTTCCCCCTGGTTGTCTCTCTCTCCCCTTGAACCCAGTAATCTCCTTCATACCGGTCCACACCTCCCTCACGTTGTTCTGCTGGAGTTTGGCCTCCAAATTCCTCCTGTAGGAGTCCTTGCACTCCCTCATCTTCTCCTTCAGGTGGCGCTGCACTCTCCTGAGCTCCTCCCTGTCCCCAGACCTGAAGGCTGCTTTCTTCTGATTAAGAAGAACTTTCAGGTCACTGGTGATCCATGGCTTGTTGTTGGGGAAGCATTTTACAGTCCGGGATGGTACGGTGGTGTGTTCACAGAATTTGATGTATTCTGTGATGCAGTCCGTCCTGCTGTTGATGTCCTCCCCATGTGGTCCAAACAGCACATCCCAGTCCGTGGACTCAAAGCAGTCCTGCAGGGCATCTTTAGCCTCCTGTGTCCACCTCCTCACAGTCCTGGTGGACACAGGCTGCCTCTGCACCAGGGGAACATACTTTGGTGTCAGCAGGACCAGGTTGTGGTCTGATCTACCAAGGGGGGGAGGGGCAGTAGCACTGTATGCATCCATGGCATTAGCATACAGTAGGTCCAGAGTTTTATTGTTCCTTGTGGGGCAGTTCACATACTGGTGCAAAGTTGGCAGGACTTTATCCAGACTGGTTAAAGTCTCCGGTAACTGCCAAAAATGCACCGGGATGCTTAGTCTGTAGTTTAGACACAGTGGAGTGGATGGTGTCCACTGCTGCCTCTACGTCAGCTGATGGAGGAATGTAAACAACGATAACAATGGAGGACGTGAACTCCCTCGGTAAATAATAAGGGCGTGTCCCCACGGCTAGAAGTTCAATGTCTGGGCTACAGAAACGTTCCTTCACACACACGTGGTCGGGATTGCACCACCTCTCGTTCACATAGACTGCAATCCCTCCACCTTTCTTCTTGCCGCTCCGAACAACGTCTCTGTCCGCCCGAACAGTCCTGAAGCCGGGTACGGCCGCGCTGTGGTCCGGGAGATGTGAGTGCAGCCATGTCTCGGTGAAACACATGATGCTGCACTCCCGGTACTCTCTCTGGGTCTTTACCAGCGCCGAGCTCGTCCGTCTTGTTGTCCAACGACCTCACGTTCCCCATTAAGATCGCCGGTACCGCTGGCTTGTATTTCCTCCTTTCCGCCTTTAGCTTAGCTCCAGCTCTGCAACCCCGCCGTCTTCTCCGAAGTTCAACGGGGATCTCAGGCCTCGCTCCGGGCAGCAGCAGTCGAGGGCTACTTAGCACGATCAGCTGATCACGCGAGTAAACAATAACAGAGCCCCCCAGCCAGAAACGTGGAAAAATTACGGTCCATTACGGTCCGTTAACTGAACACGAGAGAAAGAAAAAAACAAAAAAACAACTCCGAAGAGAGAAGAAAGGTTTAAAATACTAATAACAAGGGGAGGGGAGCTGCTGTGACAGGCTGCCGCTAGCGCGGCGCCATCTTAGGATGTTTATCAGATATCTTTGTTTTATCTTAGTTTATCAGATATCTTTGTTTTATCTTAGTTTATCAGATATCTTTGTTTTATCTTAGTTTATCAGATGTCTTTGTTCATCAAATATGTTTGTTCATCAGATATCTTTGTTCATTAGATATTTGTTACACTGGAGGATGTGCTTTAACTTCAGTGACGCTTTAACGTCGTGCCAGTAACGACGTTGAAGCATCTCTGAAGTTAAAGTGTGATGTTGCTTGACTCCGTCCTCCCGTGTTCACTCTCCTCCTTCCTGGTGACGCTCACGGTGAAGTCACGACGGAGAGGTTGTGTTTTCATCTGTAGGCGGGGAGTTCACGACCAGCAGCAGCGATCTCAGCGACGAACGGTGACAAGAGAAGGAAGCTGCATGTAGGACAGGAAGTAGGAAGAGCTCAGAGGAGGATTAAGAGCGGAGCACCGTGACTTCAGCAGCCGTCTGACTGATGCATGACGGCGGCCTTCAGAGGCTGTTCTTCATGTTGAGGTGTGTGTGTGTGTGTGTGTGTGCGTGCGTGTGTGTGTGTGTGTGTGTGTGTGTGTGTGTGTGTACTTGTTACTTTCACGGTGACGTGTTAATGAAAACTTCCTCTGTGTTCTAATAACATCAGTACGTGTTGATTCGGCCCAGACGAGCCTGTTGCGCCCGAAGCTTTGATATCAGAAACCCCCCGTGGACTCGGAGAGTGTCTAGTTATTTTTTTTTAACTCTGCTCTCAGATTCTCTTTCGACTCCAGACTTTAATCTCTGTCACTGTCACGCTGCCGCTCTGCCTCCTTCCTGCATCCAGTCTGCTGCTTCCATCTGTAACTCCTCCTCACTTTATTTGGCTTCATCTAAAAACTCACATCTCTATCTGTGCTCATAACTCACCTCGCACACACTCCACCCCGCAGACTGGATATTAAACTGTTCGTAGCTTCAGGTCTGATAAATAGTTCCGGAGCAGAAATGTCTTCAGCTGCAATACCAGCGAGTGCCACTAGAGGTCGGCTCCAAAAAGCCTCCGGCTCCATAGACTCCCATTCAACTTCTCTCATCAAATCCAAAGTGAATAAAATGTGTCCATCAGTTATCTCGGTGTTGTTAGCTAAAGTCCAATCAGATCAGTCAGATCCACCGCTGGCTCCTCCCCCAGCTCGTCCAAATATGGTCACTTCCTGCTCCAAAATAACAAGATGGTGACAGACAAAATCCGACTCGTGGCCTCATAACAGCCGTTTTACAAACCAGCGGGTGATGTCTCTCATTATACGCACACACACACACACACACACACACACACACACACACACACACACACACACACACACACACACACACACACACACACACACACACACACACACACACACACACACACACACACACACACACACACTCTTTTAGTGCTTGTCTCTGCAACAGAAACATCCTCACAGTGTAATAACAGCACTACTTAATATGACTTCGACTCGACGGGCTGCAACTGGAACCGGTTCCACTCATTTTGTGACACTTCTTTCCCTCCTGAAATAACTGGACCGTGGAAACAGCTTTGAAACTTTCTGGATAACGATCTCTCGCCCCGTCGCTCCCGTCTCTGCTCTGCTCCCCCCTGCCTCCAATTCATTCCCTGTGGTTCTGGGTATCTGAGGAGGTGAGTTGGGTTTCTGTCTAAGCGCAGAGTTGTTGTCTAGTTTAAATGCACAAAGAAGACGCCGTACATTTTGAACCAGGATGGAAAGTTTTGGAAGAAAAAAAAAAAAAGGTGCAAGTTTGAGAAAGAATCCTGAAGTTTGATTTTGTGGTTCATGTGTCAGGAAAAGTTTCTTGTGTTTCTTTCAGCGTGCAGAGTTCTGGTTTGGATGTGGGCTGCATCTCCAGCTGGCAGGCAGCCAGTGTGTGTGTGTGTGTGTGTGTGTTTGTGTGTTTGTTTGTGTGTCTCGAGGGTCTTAAGCACAGCAGCAGCATTCTGGAGGAGAGTTCCGTCGTTGTTATGGTTACACTCGGTTTCCGCGGACACCCTGGCAAGGCTGGTTCCACTATCGCCATAACAACGGTCCAACTTCTCAGCCTCCTTCCAGAGGAGGGAGGCGGATCACAAACAGCCCCGATCACTGACAACACACGACCGGTCGGTCCTCCAGCGACTCACAATATAAACACAACACAACTCCAGCCGTGATACAAAGTTTTAGTGTCTCATCTCATCAAATCAATTCGTAACTAATTGTTGACATCAACAATAAGTATCAGGTTCCTTCAGTCTTTCATTTTGTGTCTGTGAACATCATGATATCAGCTCTAATCCTGCTTTTGAGAAACTTTCATGTGTTAGCTGAAGTTCTGTTAATGAAACTGGGCTCCAGTTTTCTGAATGCTGCCGACGACCTGCACAGGTGAGGCCTCCGATGAGAGACGTCACGGAAGCATTCAGAATGGAGGCAGTGAACACATCTCACTTTTAGAGAAACAGAATTTATTTTTTGGCCAACGAAAGCGTTAAATAGCTATCACAGTTTATGATCTCTTAATGTGTGTCTTCGACACAGACTGGATGTAAAAGTGTTCGTAGCTTCAGGTCTGTAAAATGGTTCTGATCCAGAAGTGTCTTCAGCTGCAATACCAGCGAGTGCCACTAGAGGTCGGCTCCAAAAAGCCTCCGGCTCCATAGACTCCCATTCAACTTCTCTCATCAAATCCAAAGTGAATAAAATGTGTCCATCAGTTATCTCGGTGTTGTTAGCTAAAGTCACTCCTTCTTCTTAGTTTTCTGGAGGTCCATCTGAAAATAATCCCTCATTCATTAGAAAAGAAGATTCAAGAAGACCTGTTTTTGGGGGCGTGTCTGTTTGATTGACAGGCCTGCGGTGCAGTCAGGTTACAGCTATCGGTGGGCGGGACGTAGTATCGTCAGGTTTCCGATCAGATCGGTCAGATCCACCGCTGGCTCCTCCCCCAGCTCGTCCAAATATGGTCACTTCCTGCTCCAAACTAGCAAAGATGGTGACGGACAGAATCTGAACTGGAGGCTGGAGAGTCGGTTCCCTCTGAGGAGTAAACTTCAGTCTGAACTCTCTCCTCTCCGGCTTTTAGTTTTCCAACGTTGTGGCTGTTCGGAGTCGGATGTTCTTGCTCATCTGTTTTCAGTCTGAATTTGTGAACGTGAGTTTTTGTGGTTTGTTCTTTCTTCAACTGAACATATTTGGTGTCCCACGGAGACTCTAAAACATTTCTTGAGTCAGAGATCAGCTGACTGAAGATTGAAACTCCGTTTGAACTCCTGCCTCTTTACATCTCATTGAATTTTTGACCTTTTTCTCATATGGCTCTAATTTTTCTTGCCATTGTCTGATTTTCACGATGATTTCTGCGCAGCTTTTATCTTCTCGTTGCAGTCTGGGATCCCAGGAGGCACATTTTAAATTACGCTGTTTTAAATGGATTTTTTTTTAATACATGAAGCCAAACAAAAGAAGGGCTGAGTGTTTAAATCAACTGTGACATGTATTTCACCCTTATTTCTTTTTCAGTCTCCTCCCATCTCGTATCTTTACCCCTCTCCCTCTCCTCCCCCCTTCTTTATCTTTCCCCTGATGAAAATAGAAGTCGTCAGCTGTCCTCGACGTCTCTGAGCTCCATCGTTTCCTGAAACGTGAAGCCAGCCCGTCTGTCTCTCTATTTATTGATTGAGTTCTTAAAAGAAAAAAGGTCCCAAGTTCAATACCTCTGCAGTCCTGCGGCTGCTTCAAAGAACGTCACACTTTTCACAATGTCAACAAATTCCCCCTCTTGAAGTTTATTGATTAGGGATTAGGGACGAGACTGCTGGCAGAGAAGTTCATCAGACCTGAGGTCCGTACGGGAGGAACGATTATACGAGAGGCTAGACGTGATGTTACACTACAGATAAAAATAAGGGATTTATTCAGACTTTTTAGAGTTTTGTGCTATTAATTTAAAGAAAAACAGCTTCTATGATAAAACCCTAGACTGTATATAAAAGTGTTCGTAGCTTCAGGGTCTGGAAAATGAGGACAATGCGAATTGCTGACGATACTACGTCCCGCCCACCGATAGCTGTAACCTGACTGCTCCACAGACCTGTCAATCAAACAGACACGCCCCCAAAACAGGTCTTCTTGAATCTTCTTTTCTAATGAATGAGAGATTATTTTCAGATGGACCTCCAGAAAACTAAGAAGAAGGAGTGACTTTAGCTAACAACACTGAGATAACTGATGGACACATTTTATTCACTTTGGATTTGATGAGAGAAGTTGAATGGGAGTCTATGGAGCCGGAGGCTTTTTGGAGCCGACCTCTAGTGGCACTCGCTGGTATTGCAGCTGAAGACACTTCTGGATCAGAACCATTTTACAGACCTGAAGCGACGAACACTTTTTTATACAGTTTATGGATTTTGCAGATTTTGCAACTGTAAATGAGAAGACTTCAACAGCTCTCTATTTAACTCCTGAAATGTCCCCTTGTGGCCGGCTGACCTCTGACCCCGGCGCCTACTGTACCTTACAGTGAGTTCTCCCGGCTCTCTCTCGGCACCGTGACTCACGCTCGCTGCGTTTCCACTCACTCTGTTTTAATGAGCCGGACCCCAAGGTGAGAAAAACAATTACTTATTCAGAAAGTTTACCGCCTCCTCGTTTATTCCGGTGCTGCGGAGGGAAGATTGTCCGTGTGGTATTTTTTATTTTTCTGGGAGTGTGTTTTGGCCGTGAGCCTCGCTGCCTCTCTGCACAGGAGTGAACACAAATGAAGGGTGACACCTCCGGCTGGGGGGGCGGCGCCGGTCCAATTATCTCCATTTCCTTTCCTCGCTCTCCCTCGCCTCATCTTTTCCCTGCTCTATCTCTCCTCCCTCCCTCCTGCAGTTTTCTCTCCGTTAACCTCCCTCATTTCTCATCTAAATCTCTATTTTCTCCCCCCCCACCCCATCATCCATCCCTCTCTCACTTAGTCTAATGAATATTTCACGTAGAAATGCTATTTATAGTTGCGATTGCTCCTGCGCTGCGTCCATCTCTCTCATCTGCACGTTTCATTCGCTTCGTTATCAGATCGAGGTTGAGTTTCACGTCACTTTCAATTATCCTCAGCTTCTCAGAACAAAGCAGGTTTTCTTTGCATCGCTCGTGCACGATGGAAGGTTTCGCTCTCATTTGTTTTATCCCGGATCAACTTTGGTAAATGTTTTTGTCACAGAGGGAAAACGCTTCTGTCACTTTTAATTTGCTGTAATTGATTTGAGTGCAGCTCTTTTTTTGTGGGTTATTCCACCATAAAGTTTCTAATACATCCTTCACTGGATGCAGGATTTTTTTCTTACAGTTCGCTCTGTGAACAACATCTGTATGACGGCAGGTCAGATGTAAAAGTAAAATATATTTCTTTAGATTGCAAAACTGACTGAAACGTCAATGTTGAAATTGGCAGGATGAATATTGTGAGTTGGGCTTCTCCTCCTGAGGACACGCTGTCAGCAGTGTGACACTGTAGACATCCCTGAGCTACACACTCCCCTCTAACCTGCTGGAGCTCCGCCCCCTCACTGCTCCGCCCCCGCATTGCTCCGCCCCCTCACTGCTCCGCCCCCGCATTGCCCCGCCCCCTCACTGCCTGCTCAATCACTCACATCAATTGCATGTGAGCGAGGAAAGAAAGAGTGTTCAACCATTGCTGCTTCGTGCGTGTGTGTGTGTGTGTGTGTGTGTGTGTGTGTGTGTGTGTGTGTGTGTGTGTGTGTGTGTGTGTGTGTGTGTGTGTGTGTGTGTGTGTGTGTGTGTGTGTGTGTGTGTGTGTGTGTGTGTGCGTGCGTGTGTGTGTGTGTGTTTGAGTAAATATGCGTTTGCAGTGTGTGCTTTTATGCAGCATTAAGAAAGATCAAATTGGACCTCGGAGACGTCTCTGATGAAATCAAAAGAAACAGCAGCATATTTCAGGGTCTTCACGGCACAGAACAAAAGATAAATATTGACTTTGATTTTGGAGGGAAACATGCAACACTGCAGCAGTTTTAAGCTTTTAGAAATCTTCTGAGTCCCAAAAGTGTCTCTCATGCTGTTTTACAGGCTAATTAACTCATGCTAGTACTGCAGCATCATTTCATTTAGCCCACTTTATTCATTTCAATCATTCTGGGACCTTCAAAATAAGAGGTTCAAATTTGTTTTTGTTTTTTTTATTCATTTAAATGATTATTCATCCATTATATATTTGCTCACTGTTTACTGCACCATGGGGGCCTGGAGCTTTTCCCAGCATGCACTGGGCTTTTAATCCCTACATGTGAACAAGTAACTACGATTGCTGTGATTTCACAACCATCACTGGCAGTAAAACTCACATTGAGTTTCAGTTGTGATGCTCTCGGATGGATCTCAGGATATCACACGATGGTGTTGCATCTTAATGTCATCAGAGGTCCTCGTGCTCAAGGTCTTGTTCTCGTGTTAAATCTGACCACTGGATTTATTGACTGAAGGCTCGTCTTTGTGTGTGTGTTTTTTTTATTTTACTGTAATTTGTTTTGTCTGTAAAAGGCCAAATTGGACTGTAAATATTTTGTATGCACATTAGAAGTGAATTGTCATGATGATTCTTGTAGTTTGATGGTTGTTGTTGTTTTAACGTGCACGATGGGACTCGTCGGCTGAAGGAGAAATATAAAAATGCAGCTGCGCTCTCATTTCATCGTCCTGCCGACTCAGCAGATCGTCAAACAGGTTCAGGTTGTGTTTTCGTCAGAAGTTTGGGGCTCAGAGAGGTTTTAGATTTGTGAATTTAGTTCAGAAAAAAAACTGAATGCTGAATACGAGGCGACCAAAGGGCTCCGTGTTCAGGTCCGACTCTGCCCTTCGTCTGTGCAAGTCCAGCTCTATACTCTTTATATGTGTGTGTGTGTGTGTGTGTGTGTGTGTGTGTGTGTGTGTGTGTGTGTGTGTGTGTGTGTGTGTGTGTGTGTGTGTGTCCTGCAGGCTGACATGCAGACAGCATCCCATTGAATTACTATAATGGGCTGGTAATGGGCCTCACTGAGTGGCGGAGGAACAAGCCAGAGGTCAATGTGCTGCAGTGGAGCCTCCAGGTTCCTCAGTCGGAGGGTTAAATGGGTTGACGGCTGCATTCAGGCTGAAGCTGCATCTGAATCGTATGTTCTGCTCAGTAGAATCTAGAAAACAGAGAACAGGAAGTGTTTGTGGAGAAAAAAACCCGCTGGACGTTTTAAAAAGAAGCTTTTCAGGGTTTAAACAGACGCAGTGGAGAGAAAGAAGAGAACGTATGTCGGTTTGTCTCCATGATGGCGCTCACTGTTCACTCCTCTTCATCACGAGATGAAGTCATTCGTAATATTTAATAACACATCGTGGTTCTTTCACATTTTTCAGTTTTTTTTGAAGGTCTCATGAGAACATTGATGTTCTACATGCCAAAAATGAAAAAGACAAAAACCGTGTTTGAAGTGTGTCGCTGCATCTTCAGGATGTTTCCACGTCTGCAGGCTGAAGCGAGCTTCATGTTTCTGGAAACTTTTGATCCGCTTCGTCTCGGTTGCAGTTTCGTACAACTTTGCATGACGTAGCGACGTCCTGTCGTTGTTGTCGTCGCATGTTTGCAAAATGAGATGGGAAAGCTTCTGTTTTCTGTTTTAAAGTTCACACTTTATCATCCCACTGGTTGCATCCCAGAACCGGGTCGGTGCTAAAGACGGGCGGAGAGTTTATTTCTGACAGATGCCGGACGAAGATCGCAAAACGCTGAAGAAAATCCAGTTTGTTTTTCAAAATAAAGCCTCGTACGTCCAGACTCCCGACCGCTCCACGACCTTCTGGCCCTGCAGACAGGAAGTGTGTTCTCAGGCTCTGTGAAACGGTTACGAATTAAACTGGAGCATTAATGCTGTAATGACTAAAACACAGCAGGCGCTTCTAACTTTGTCTTTAGGCTGCAGCACAAAGTAGGAAACGACAAAAATAAACACGAGACGGACAAAAAAAAGAAGAAACTTTTACCCAAGAAAAAAAACCCACGAGCAAACCAGGAAGCAGCGAGAACACGGTTAGAAGTCGTGCAGAGGAACGAACACGTGACGAAAAACACCAGAATGAAACACGCTGAAACTAGACCGTTTCCACACGCGTGACGCTCAGACTAACGGACGGGCCGGAAGAATCAGAGCTTCTCATATCCAGCGAGCTGTTAGCGTGTGCGTGTGCGTGTGCGTGTGCGTGTGCGTGTGCCTACAGGAGCAGATGGAGCTGCTTCGGTAGCGTGTGAGTTGCAGGAGAGCAGCCGGGTCAGAATTACCAGCAATTAACATAAATTATAAACCTCCACTTTGAATATTTCATCGTCTTCATTCTTCACATCAGGCGTTACTTCACTCCACCTTAGCCCCGCCCCCCTTTTACTCTCTCCTCATCCACGTTGCCCCCCCCCCCCCACCTACTCCCTCTTTCTATCTAATTCCAGCTGATGGACTGATGCTCTCCATTGACCTGATTAGGTCGGTCCTATCTGCCAGTAATGGGTGTGAGAGTGAGTGTCCGTCCTCTGTCTGCATCACCGTGTTAATGTGGCTGTTAAAGTGGTCTCAGCTGTGTTCATGCATCTTATCGCTGTCAGCAGATTAACATCGTTTCTCTGCCGCTGTGAGCTTCATCCTCTCGTCTCATTTTAAAAACCCTCCTGCAAGGTAACCTCATTTTTTTTTAAATTTCCTCCCCTCGTCATACGTCGAATGTGACGGGATTACAGAGAAGTAGGAAGCTGGTAGATTCATGACGACTGACTCAAATAAATAAAAAAAACGTTCCTCCGGATGTAAAAACCCAGGAAGTGGCCAGCTGCAGGTTTGATTGACAGACAAGATGATGAATGTTTTAAAATCCCAAACATCTTCATGTTTGTTTCCTGACACCATCCTACACAGTCACGTTGTGTTTTCTACTCTGCTGTCTCCGGTGGTGTGTGTGTGTGTGTGTGTGTGTGTGTGTGTGTGTGTGTGTGTGTGTGTGTGTGTGTGTGTGTGTGTGTGTGTGTGTGTGTGTGTGTGTGTGTGTGTGTGTGTGTGTGTGTGTGTGTGTGTGTGTGCTTGTATATATATAACATATATACAATATAGTAGAGTACAGCAGGTCGTGCAGAGTTCAACCTCTACACCTGCATTTGGTTTGAACACATGAATTGTAGATGAAGTCGTAACATTTCCAGCACCTGTGCTCAGAAAATAGAAAACGATGTAACGTTCTATTTTTTTCTACTTGATTAAAGATGAATAAATGTTCAGTGAGGTGACCAACTGTAAACAGTTTCATCTGTTCATATTGGTCCTTTGAAATATTGAATAATCTGACATGAATCAGAAGAAGTGCCGTTGCTCTCCGGTCTTTTAACTGTAGTTTTACTTTCAGCTCCGTTTTTGGTCGCCACCAACTCCTCACAACACGTCGTCTGTTTCAACACGCTTCGAAGGAGAAAGTGACGGTGTTTTTAATTCAAACCCTCCAGTTATTATATCCATCCAAACAAACACGTCGGATCACCTGGTCTCGTCCGGTTCATCTGTGTCTGAATTCAGGACGTCACCTGACACGCTCCGTCTGCAGAGGATGAATGAACACACCCCACTAATGCTGACGTGGCGTTACACAACATGTACACACAACATGTACACACAACATGTACACACAACATGTACACACAACATGTACACACATGTACACACAACATGTACACACAACATGTACACACATGTACACACATGTACACACACATGTACACACACATGTACACACATGTACATACATGTACACACACACATGTACACACACATGTACATACATGTACACACATGTACACACAGCCTCTCTCTCTCTCTCTCTCTCTCTCTCTCTCTCTCTCTCTCTCTCTCTCGTGAGGTTTTTCGAGGCTCGCGTGACGATGAGTCGCTCTGTGTGCTGCGTTGCTGCAGGCTGCAAGTTGAATTTGTCCTGACTGCACCTTTCCCTGTGTGTGTGTGTGTGTGTGTGTGTGTGTGTGTGTGTGTGTGTGTGTGTGTGTGTGTGTGTGTGTGTGTGTGTGTGTGTGTGTGTGTGTGTGGAAAGCACAATGTTGCATGTTGTGTGTGTGTGTGTGTGTGTGTGTGTGTGTGTGTGTGTGTGTGTGTGTGTGTGTGTGTGTGTGTGTGTGTGTGTGTGTGTGTGTGTGTGTGGAAAGCACAATGTTGCATGTTGTGTGTGTTTGTTCTACTGGACAAGAATGTGATTCATCGTGACGGTTTCTGATTCAAGAAACTGTTGATGGATAAAAACATATTTTTAAAGCCCCTTAAAAAGATTAACCTTCTAAAAACAGATCTACATCCCATAATACATTACAGTGGCTCAGATGTAACTCCTCAGCTCCATCTCCATCAACCCTGCAGTCAAGTGACGTCACCCGTCGGTTCGTGAGCCGTTCTGAAGTCACGAGTTTGGAGGTTTTTTGTTGCCAGCTCCTAGTGGCCGTCGGTGGTATTGCAGTTTATCCACATCCAGTTTGTTTTTATTTGGCAACTTTAAATTATATAAAAAAATAATGCAGACTTCTTTAGGTAATGTGCTTCTTAGAAATACTGAAATTGCTTTGTCAGTTTTTTTGTGGTTAAAATGAACACGAAGCCCAAATAACCATAAAATGATGATAAATGTGTCTTCAAACACACGTCGGTCTGTATGTTGATTTTTGAGCACGACTCTAACATTAGATATGAAGTCGCCCTCGACCTTTATTTTGAAGGGCCACGTTTCTCCCCAATGACGAGTCTCTGATCCAAACTGCCAGCTGACTCAACGGTGACCGCCAAGCTAACGGCTCACAATCGATGAGACGTGTAACCCGACACCCGTCCGTCCAGGAAGCACCGGGCGGCCGCCGGGCCTTCTGGGAAGGATGGACAAAAACGAAAGGTGACATCATCGACCCGAGCTGACTCAGCTTCTTCTTTTTTTTTGTCTGAGACAGCTTGATGAGACAACCGTAACACGTAGACATCCAGCATCTGTACTTCCTGCTGTAACTCAGGGAAGCAGATAAACAGGGACGGCAGAGGAAAGTGGGACACACACACACACACACACACACACACACACACACACACACACACACACACACACACACACACACACACACACACACACACACACACACACACACACCGGGGAGGAAGAGCATCTGAACACGCTGTAAAAAATGCAATCAGTGCGTCTCAGTGGAATACACACAGAGCAAGATGAGGAGGAATAAACATGTGTGACATCATCCATCTTTTCTAAATAAATCCTAACGTGGCGCCGAAACAGAAACGAGCATCTCTAAATCAGAGAGCAGCGTTACCGGAGGAGGAGTGAGCTGTCACTTTATTTATTTTTTTAAGAACTGTGTGACACATCAGCAGAAGACGGTGGCCGTTCTGTACGCTGGCTGATAAATAAATCCGTCTATTGTGTGTATGAATGGAAAGTTGATTCTCTATGGAGATGTTTGCTCGCCCTATTTTCCCAAATAACTTTTTTTGTGTTTAACTTTTTCAACCACAGAAAAGTAAAGTAAATAATGTGATATTTCCTGCTTTAAAAGGAGGCACAATAATGTTAAAACCACTAAACTCTTTATAAAAGAGTTCTTCAGGTCTGTAAAATGGTTCTGATCCAGAAATGTCTTCAGCTGCAATACCAGCGAGTGCCACTAGAGGTCGGCTCCAAAAAGCCTCCGGCTCCATAGACTCCCATTCAACTTCTCTCATCAAATCCAAAGTGAATAAAATGTGTCCATCAGTTATCTCGGTGTTGTTAGCTAAAGTCACTCCTTCTTCTTAGTTTTCTGGAGGTCCATCTGAAAATAATCCCTCATTCATTAGAAAAGAAGATTCAAGAAGACCTGTTTTTGGGGGCGTGTCTGTTTGATTGACAGGCCTGTGGTGCAGTCAGGTTACAGCTATCGGTGGGCGGGTTGGTGGAAATGATGTGTTAATGCTGGTGAGGTGTTACTTCTGATTTAGTAAAGTGAACTGCATAAAGTGCGTTGAATATAGTCCAAACTGTGGCTGCTGGCGTGGTTCTTTAATGCTCCTTAATTTCATTAAATATGATATAAATCCGGCTTTTTCATCGTGTAGCAGTCCTGAACTTTTATCTACTTTATCTCCACTTCATCAAGCTGCATTAAAAACCTTTTAGAGCATTTCCTTGATTTGGTTTTTTATTAGATAACTCTTTTATTTTTCCGAGTGTTGTAACAGACGTGTGGTACCGACCCATCTGGGCCCGGCGCTGAGGGAGGCGTCGGCTCGGTGGGGCCGCCGCTCCGGTGTTCAGACCTGGAGTTCCTCTCCTGCACACACACACACTGATACACACACACACACACACACACTGATACACACACACACACTGATACACACACACACACACACACACACTGATACACACACACACACACACTGATACACACACACACACACACACACACACACACACTGATACACACACACACACTGATACACACACACACTGATACACACACTGATACACACACACACACACACACACACACACACACACACACTGATACACACACACACACTGATACACACACACACACACACACACACACACTGATACACACACACACACTGATACACACACACACACTGATACACACACACACACACACACACACACTGATACACACACACACACACACACTGATACACACACACACACACACACACACTGATGTGGGTGTCAGACGAAGGTTGATAGCGGCAGCAGCTCGTCGCTCTGCCAACGGTGCCCATGGTGCCCCCCCCCTTCCCCCCCGCTACACGCTCCTTCACCTGTTAACCCCCCCTCCCCCCCCGCTACACGCTCCTTCACCTGTTAACCCCCCCTCCCCCCGCAGCTACACGCTCCTTCACCTGTTAACCCCCCTCCCCCCGCTACACGCTCCTTCACGTGTTAATCGATGTGCAACACACACGGCCAAGCAAACAGTCGGTTCATAACTTTTAAAGTTCAGCGGTGGAGTGAAGTCGCTTAGTTTTAAATCAGCTGAAATGAATCATCGTTCACCAGAAAACACACATTTAGGCTTTCGATTATTTAAATGAAGGCAAGTTTATTTGTAGAGTGCATTTTAAAAACCGAGGCAAGCGGAAGACATAAAACACAGAAATAAAATACCCAAAAGGAAAGAAAATGATCAAGATCCTCAAATCTGAAATCAATTCAATATCTTCCGTTTCAACCAACATGCGTGTAAAAGGTCACGACCGTACAGACGTGTGAGTAATTAACGGACGTTCACGTGAGCGACGGTCTCCACGGAGACGGCGAGCAGCGCCGGAGACCGGTCGCTCTGCTTCACGTCGTCTGACAGCAGCAGCAGTCGGAGAGCTGCCGGGTGATTAGTGTGGTTTTAAGCCGGTATAATGGAGGCTTAGCCCACTGCTCCACTTTCAGGGCAGCGACCAGCGAGCCGGGCCATCTGGACACCGCTACCATGCTGGAGACCAGAGGGCTGCGAGGCCACGAGGCTGCACCGCACACACACTCACAAACGTGTGTGTGTGTGTGTGTGTGTGTGTGTGTGTGTGTGTGCGCTAATGTCGCTAACAGAAAATGACACAAACACATTTGTTTTGTCGGCACGGTGCAGATTGTTGAAAAGAACCTGCAGCCGCTTCAGTACGTCGGTCTCATCCTCTCATGGAGGGTTAGACACTCGTTTAGCAACGCATGAGAGGACATACAGTAGATGCACCTGCCACACACACGCACACACACACACACACACACACACACACACACACACACACACACACACACACACACACACACACACACACACGCACACGCACACGCACACAATAGATACGTTAACACACTAAGATGGACTGACAAACATCTGGCTGATCTGCCTGCCCCACTTTGCTACTCTCTGACGTGTGTGTGTGTGTGTGTGTGTGTGTGTGTGTGTGTGTGTGTGTGTGTGTGTGTGTGTGTGTGTGTGTGTGTGTGTGTGTGGTCCGTCTATCTCTGTGAGGACCTCTGAGTTTTCCACCTGGTTTTCCAGTTTGGTTTTCCTTCTGTCTGGAGGATCTCAGGATCTCAGTTTGGGTTCGGGGGGTTTGAACACTTTGCGTTATCACATCATTTTGTGACTGTTATCAGAACAATATTTATTTAATTTTTCCCACAAAATTGCAGGAAAAAACAACAACCTCCTAAGAAAACGTAGTCATGTGACCTGCCTCTGTTTACGTACGTGTTTTTAACACATCTATGCGATGTGAGGCGCGTCACAGACACATCTCCCCCTAGTGGACAGGTGGAGGTATGACATCGGACAACATTAATGCAGATTGTTTATTTTTAGCATCACATTTGACTTCAACTCTTTAATTCAGTGTATTTTGATAGAATAAGAATCTTAAAATCCCAGTGAATGAAAACATGGAGGATTTTGTCGTCGGTGGAAGCTGCAGGTTTATAAACCAACATGGGAGTTCCTCTTGTACACAAATCACTTTCCACAATCAAGTCTTTTGTATTCAGCCGCTGCCTCGCTGGATTTGAAAATGTCAGTGACAGATTAATTTGAGTGTTTACTGAGTCGTCGCTGCTCCGCCCTCCGTGTTGTTCTTTCATTTCTGCCCTTTTATGTGAAACGCACCTCGAACCGGAGGGTTCAACGGGACCGGCGGTCGGCCGCGAGGCTCCAGCTCGGTCTGTTCGGGTGCGTTTGTTTTTCTCCTTCAGAGATCCCTGCAGTTTTTCTCATGAATGAGCTTTTTGACATTTAGGGGCGCTCGATTTATTCGCCTCAGCCCGGCTGGTGGAAACGCATTTCCGTCCCAGTTCAGCTTTTTTGTGACATTTCAAAAGTTTGCGTAAAAATCGTCTTGACAGCTGGATGGATGGTTTGAAGCGGGGAGGAAGAGGATGAATGAGGAAGAGACGGAGAGGGAACACGCAGTGCAGCCGATAAATACCAGCCGGCTTTCCCTTTGTGTGTTTTTCTTGTTTGTTTAAATATAAAAAAATAAAATTAAAAAAAACCTTTGCACTATTGTTTAGTTAGATTTAATTTAATTATTCTATTTTATTTTATTGTATATACTGTGCATTTTTATATTTAATATTTTTTACTGTTATTTTATTTCTTTCCTGTATCTATAAATGCTGCTGTAGCGGAAAAAAAACTTCCCCTTGGGGATTAATAAAGTAACTACCTTCCTACCTTTATTTTAAATTCACTCAATTTAGGAAGAGGATTTAGAAACAACAGCTGTTTTAGAAAAGGAGAAAATGGAGAATGTTTTGTAAGGAAAGTGAATTATAAATTCAATTTTAATTTTACATTTACCTTAGAAGTACTTGTGGCTCAGATTTTTACGCAAACATGAAATTGGGTAGAACAGAAATAGACTTGAAATCCTTTATTGTCAAAAATCAAGAAAATTAGGACAACCAGACAAAAAGGGCACATCCTATTAATAAATAGTATAAAAAATACTGAAAATCAAGAAACAGTTCAAAATATTGCACTGAACAAGACTGGAAATTTAAAAAGCATGAAGGCAACAAAGCAACACTCAAAATTATTGAATAGATTAAAAGCTCTATGAAATCAATTAAAACATTGTAGTTCGTGCATCCAAATCAGTTTTGGTCAAATATCTATTCACTATAAATTATTTTTTTCTCACATATTGAGTAAATCGAAATCAATTTACACCAAATATTTGGTAAATTCAAATAAATTTGTCTCAAATTCTTTAAACATTTCACTTGAGTTGTATTTACTGAACATTGTTGAGTTGTGTTCAGTCATCATTTGGTATGATTATAAATCTTAACACATTTTAACTGTTGCTTTTATTACCATGCTTATGAATTTTGATCATAGTTGTAGTTTCTTAAAATTGAATCGATTAGATTAAATGGCTCTTTGTTGCCATAATTTTGTTTAAGTAACAACTTTAGAAGAATAAAACTGATAAATGAGTCGGATTAAAGGACCGAAGGTGGAAAATACAGGAAAAGAGGAGAAAGTCAGGACGTGTAACATGAGAGGAGGAAGTTAAAGGAAGTTAAAGGAAGTTAAAGGAAGTTAAAGGACACCACAAATGAATGTGAATAAAAGAGGAACGTTTAAAGATTGAGAGACTTTGGTGGAGTGACGGGAGATAAAATGTCGAGAGGGAAGTTGTTTCAAGAAGAAACTGACAAGAAGCGATGTGACGTGAGCTGACAGAAGTGGAGGACGGAGAGTTTAAGAGAAGCTCAGAGCTTCCTCCTCATCCCTCAGCCTCTGCAGCCAAGTGCTACTGACCTCCTTCCCTCCTTCCCTCCTTCTCTCCTTCCCTCCTTCCCTCCTTCCCTCCTTCCCTCTTTCCCTCCTTCTCTCCTTCCCTCCTTCTCTCTTTCTCTCCTTCCCTCCTCACCCCCTTCCCTCCCTCCCTCCTTCTCTCCTTCCCTTCTTCCCTCCTTCATCCTTCCTCCTTCCCTCCTTCCCTCCTTCCCTCCTTCCCTCCTTCCCTCCTTCCCTCCTCCCCGTCGTCTCGCTGCTCGGGTGATCAAAGCGACAGATTGCGGAGTGAAATGATGGGAGGAAGGAGAGGAGAGATGGAGGCAGGAGAGCACGCCATCATGAGGAGGAGAGGAGAGGGGGAGGAGAGGGGGAGCCGAGGACGATGTCATCGCTTCCCCTGCTGTTATTTAATGTAAAGCTGTCCATCATTTTACCTTTTTTCACCCTCCTGCTCTGTAGTGCCATTTTTTTTTTTGGCAGGCGAAAACATGAAGTCCCATAAATGGAACAGAAGCGTAAAGCTTCAGACGTTCAGCTGTGAAAGGACGGTTTGTTCTGCAGCTTCTGGTGGCGGTTGTTAAATAATGAACGGCCGGTCTGTGTCGCACATCCATCAAGTTTTCAGGTCATTTGGGATAAAAAGTCTTAATCCTCCTTCCTGTTTTCATTTGTGGATCAAAGATTGACCATCGAAGCGTCATGTGTTCAACTTCTGTTCTTCGTGGTAATCTAGTTGAGATCTTTCCACATACATGTTTCAGTTTCTGTCACATCAGAGAATTGTTTTTTTCTCGTTGTTTCTGGGTCTGAAAGATAAAAACCTTAAACCGCCAGAAAACTAAGAAGAAGGAGTGACTTTAGCTAACAACACCGAGATAACTGATGGACACATTTTATTCACTTTGGATTTGATGAGAGAAGTTGAATGGGAGTCTATGGAGCCGGAGGCTTTTTGGAGCCGACCTCTAGTGGCACTCGCTGGTATTGCAGCTGAAGACTCTTCTGGATCAGAACCATTTTACAGACCTGAAGCTACGAACTGTTTAACATCCAGTATTTTATATAAAGTCCATGGCGTGGTCCCTCTGCAGTCCCCAACAAGTCAACTCATGAATTTTAATAACCACCTCCTTTTCTAAATCTCTCAGCTTCTTTTATTCCCTTTTCTGTGCACAACTTCACACTATTTATTTTCTGTATTTGTAATGCAGCTGACTTCGAGCCTGTTCAGTCACTAATAATCCCTCCTCTCCACCCTGTGTGTGCTGTAATGGTTTTACAGTGATCATGCCATGATGTCAGTAAACTCCCCGAGCAGTTCCCCACTGATCTGCATACATTTAACCGTCTTTAAAAGCCCCCAGTGTGGTTTTATTCTGCAGCAGCTGCAACGCTGCTTGCTGCCGTTTTGGTGCCAATTACTTTCTCTGTAGCTCGGCTGGGCCTGCTGGGAGGAACACCCCCTCCGCCCCTTTACCCCCACCGCCTCCTCCACCCCCACCACACCCCTCACTTTCTAGCTTCCATTAGTTTCCTTTTGCTTTTTGCAGCATGTTTGTGTGCTTCTGGTTTTTATTCTGGATCCTCTCTCTCCGGTTGTGTTGGCAGCAGATTGTGTTCGGGGAGTCCCCGAGTTTACCACATTACTTCTGCATTAACAAGCCTGTGTGTGTGTGTGTGTGTGTGTGTGTGTGTGTGTGTGTGTGTGTGTGTGTGTGTGTGTGTGTGTGTGTGTGTGGGTGGGTGGGGGTAAGGTGGGGGGCGGTTAAAGAGACAGAGCGATGCCCACACACAGGAAGAAGGTGGGAGAGGAAATGAAGCGGCGACATGAAGGAACCATCATCTCGGCTCTCCGTACATTAAATGATGAAACGGAGTTTCTTCTTCTTGTAATTACACATCTCTTCTGTTCCTCTCACTTCCATCTGCAGCAGCTGCACCATCAAGAAGCCGGTTCTCCCTCTTTCTTATCATGACTCAGCAGGAGCAGAAATCCCTTCACCTTCCTGACTTCCTGGCTGCTTTCGTCCATTTTTACGTACGAGTTGTTTTAAAAGTCTTTGAATGAAACATTTGGCTTCAGTTTGCAAATTTGCTAAATTCCTGCTATTTTTCTGCAAAAAATATGTCATCAACAGAATCTTCCTTTATTACCAAAAATAAGCGTTCATTTCCAATCATTAGGCTCCGCCCCCTCTCCTCACACCATCAAAACAAACTGCTGCCAGTCACAGGCGGTCGGTTCTGGAAAGACGTCACTTTTAGACACTTTTCATCACTTTGAAGTCAGTGTCAGATGTTTCTGTAATGTGCAGCAGGATTATTATCACAAGAAGTCAGCAGAGTTCTTTAAAAAAAATAAATCCGATTTTTCCTTCTATTTCTGGCAAACTCACTGAAATGTCCCCAAATTACATCAATCTGCCAAACATTTTTGATGGTGAAATCCTGGAAGGGTGAATGTGAAACCTTTTCATCTGCAATATCATGACACCAAAGGTTGTAAAAAAAAAAAAAAAAGATGTTCAGGAATATTAGAAAGTCCATTTTCTCCTGAAGAGCTGCTGCTTCCTGTTATTTGGCTGAGACGGTTTGGTTGGAGGATGAAAGGCAGCTGGACAGAGTTTCTACCTGAAGGCTGCAGCAGCTCCACTTTGTTCTTGTATGATGCCACGAACATGTTGTGTTGAAACCTGGAGCCTCTTTTCATCACGCTGGTCCGATGACATCGTGTGATGATGTAACTCTGAATCATGTGCTGGCTGTCTTTTGTTTTCACTGTGGGACAAAAGGAGAGTCCTGCAACAGTGGACAGAGAGGAACGCTTAACATGCACATTCCCCCCTAACATCCCCCCCCCCCATGTTTTCATGCACACAAACACACACAAACACACACAAACACACACATACACACACAAACACACACATACACACACAAACACACACAAACACACACAAACACACACAAACACACAATTGTGCACTGATCCGTTAAAGCACATGTTCACTGCAAAGAGAGAAAACTCAGTGAACTCTACTTCCTGCACTCTGAGGAAAAAACCTTTCTGTCCTTCCCTCCTCAGTTTGTCTCCTTTTTTATTCTCTCCTCTCCTCTCCTCTCCTCTCCTCTCCTCTCCTCTCCTCTCTCTCCTCTCCTCTCCTCTCCTCTCCTCTCCTCCTCCTCTCCTCTCCCGACCACACCCGGAGCCACGACTCCGTCAGCACGGCGGTTTCTTAGGGGAGTATTTGTGCGTTGCAGTCAAGCAGAGTTTATCCAGGTCAGTAAGTTGATCTGATTAAGTGAGTTTAACAGCCGCCCGAGGGTCTCGTCCTCCCTCGTCCTCCCTCGTCCTCCCTCGTCTCTCACCTCCATCTCTCGCCTGGCACACAACTCCTTCCTCATGTGAAACCTCTGCTCACCTTCCTCTCTCACGGCCTCCGTCTGCCTCCGATCTGCTGGTGCTTTGTTAATTCCAGTAATTTAATTCCAGTAATGGTGGTGGTGAGGGGGGAGGGGGGAGGAGGGAGGGAGGGAGGGAGGCGAAGATCACAGAGAGATTAGGGCTCTCTGATTGGAGAGAACCAGCTGCAGTGTTGTTGAAATGTCCCTTTAATGCTGTTTGTTTTTCGTTCCGTTTCGTACTTCTCACCTTCCTTCCTTCCTTCCTTCCTTCTTTCCTTCCTTCCCTCCTTCCTTCACTCTTTCCTTCTTCATCAGCATGTGAACTTGATGTCAGTTCAACATAATTAGTTTTGACGGTGGTGTTGGATATCTGAGACTTGCACACTGAACCAAGTGATGTAATTAAACTGTCTCTCAGCTAATGATGATTTTGGTGTTGTATGCGACAAAAGTAAAAATAACTGTTGTCATGTTGGAGAACCCTGTTGCCATGGCGCCACAGGTCAGGTGGTTCACAGTGAATGTTTCCCCTCAGACGCCTCAGAAGGTCCCAGTGGAACTCAGTGTTGACAGTCTGACTCTGGGGGACGAATTCATGGTTGCACAACCAGCGCTCAGGCAGCGCTGCTTTAAAAACACACATGATTTTGCGTTGGAAATCAGTGCATGGGCTCAGGAACACTCGACTGTAAGCGGGTGTGTTGACTGATTTTCTGTTCCCCCAAAAATTGGACCCAAACTCTGAAGTTTCTCTGCTCCAGTTTCATGTTTCCATGGTGACATCACAAATGTTCTCGTACCGGCGGTCACGTTAACGACGACACTCTGAAGACTTCCTCCTGAAGGTCGTTGCTTCCTGCAGCGATTGACCTTAGTTCAAGAGAAGACGAAGAATCTCAGCAAACATTCACAGTTCAGTTGAATTTTTTTAATTCTAGGAAATTTTTTTCAAATAAAAAGACCAAAGAATAATCGAAGCCGATTCATTGCTTTGCAGATAAAACGGTTTCAGCTCTGTAGACTTCAGTTTGTCAGTGTTGGACTCTTATTTCTTTCTTTCACAAGAGTTGAATTTGAACCAGATTACATCAGCGTCATTAAACAGAAATCCTCCAGACCGAAGCGCTGCAGCAGAAGTGCCGTTTACGGGCCAGCATGACTCAGCGTTTGGACGTCGGGACGGGGAGGAGGTCTCACGCAGAAACACCCTCCGACGGGACGGCACACGCTGCCGCCGACACACAAACAAGCCCACGGCTGCTGTCTCCACCTGACAATTAGCACCAGTGAAATGTCATTTTAATCTGGTTAGCCTTCGAGTGGGCGGAGCAACAATGAGCCTGGAGAGTGGAGGGATTTTTCTTTTTCTTTTGGGGGGGGTTGAGGTGAGGGGGAGGGGGGGGGGGGTCCTGTCCATCAGAATTTCTTCCCGTTAATCCCGATTAATCTGGACTAATGCTTCTTTTGTCCAAAGACACGCCACCAGCAGGCCTCCTCCTTCTCCTCCTCCTCCTCCTCCTCCTCCTCCTCCTCCTCCTCCTCCTCCTCCTCCTCCTTCTCTTCCTTCTGCCTGACTTCAAACAAATCAATTACTGGCTGCACGCAGCTGATGGACTTTACGCGGCCATTGTACACTAACAGGCGTGCTGGGATTATAGGAAATGATCATTAATCCGTGTCGAAACACTAAAAACATTTTATTTTACACACACACACACACACACACACACACACACACACACACACACACACACACACACACACACACACACACACACACACACACACACACAGCAGCCGAAGCGTCCTCTCACTTGGTCTTCTTCCCGTCGGCCGTTTGTCGTCACACTGAAGCTGCACTTCATTTGTAATCGCACATCATTTCGAAGCCTTTTGCAGCGAGATTTATCAAAGCTGGCTCCGCCCACAACAACAAAATGGCATCTGTCTGTAGGTTTTTATTTTTTATTTTTTTACTGTGCGCAGGATGGACTGGTAATCCTGGTCCCACTCAGCTGTCGGACCATTTGTTAATGACAAATAATTAATGAGCTGAGTCGGGTGTTCTTGTTCTTGTTGCACCATCTGGTTTCACAACACAAACTTCATCATCTCTTTCGTTGTTGTTTTGTGGAGGGGAGGAAGACTCACATCTGAAGCTGTGATTAAAATTGGATTTTTATATCAGTTCACTTTTAATTTATATTTTTATTGTTTCAAAATGTTTGAAACTGGTAGCGATACCGTTTGATCCCGAATGAGACCGTTTATATTATCAAATTCATAAAACCCGTTTTAACCAAAACAAATATTCATCACAAATTACGGTGCAAATAGAAATCTTTATTTTTAGAGCGTTACCATGGTTATATGCTAACTTCAGCTTGTTATTTTTCACGTTATAGTGATGTCAGAGTGTGTCGTGATGTGTAACGTTGTGTTGATCGTTGTGTTCACATTAATTAGCTATCAGGTTCATCTCAACACATTTATTTATGAGGTTTAGAACCGTGTTGATGTTGTAGTTTCCTCCAGCTGCCTGTAGGTGCTGCTGAAGAGCCACATGTTGCTGGTAGTACTAAGTTAAATCAATATTGTGTGAGTGACTGCGTCTTCTCTGCTGCTATGATGTGTCCTCCGTGTCCTCCGTGTCCTCCGTGTCGAGATAATAGGAATAGACGGGAAAAAGTTGGTCCGACTTATACTTGACCTTAATCAGTGGGAAACTTCTGATGTGATATTTTGTGTTTCTTCTCTTATTTTGGGGACAGTTTTCTTTTGCTTGTTAGAAGCAACCACATCTAACTTCTTAATGGATTGTTTTTAGAAAAAGTAAAGTAATGAAACAAATCTCTGTGAACGGTTCAGTGGCAGTTTAATAAAACACTTGGCAGGCCGGTTGGCCTTTTATTAGGAATGTAGTCCAAACCTCCGGGATGGAGTCCAGATAATCTCATTATATTGATTTGCTCTATTTCAGGAAGTAGTTTCTGTTGTTTCTTTTTACAATAACTGAATCAAAGAGGAAGAATCGGGCAGGTTATCTGAATTTATACTTTTAAAGGAGGCGGAGTAATGACATCATCCCCGGGCTCTTATTCCAGTATCACCTGGTCTGAAGGGGAACGTAGTGAGTGTGTGTTTGGAGCTCGGCGGTCGTCTGCGTGGCGTCCCGAGGCCTCGGTCTGCTAATGCACTTACGCAACTACAAGGGTTTGACTCATCCTTGATTTTCCCGCCCTTTTTCTTTTTCATACTGTATATCGATGGATTTTGGGACTCGGAGAGAATGACCAGAGGAGGGTGGCGTCCCCTCGCTCACTTAATTGAGTTACACAATAAATCCAGCTGTGTTGCTGCTCAGCGAGCCGCCGCCGGTCCTTCACCCAGCGGAGGAAGTTGGCCGTGCGGAGTCGAGGCTTACGCAAGACGGGGCTTCGCTCTGACCCAAATGGAAAAGACAAAGCCCGCGGCCGCTCGGGCTTTACAGTAGCTGGCAAAGTTAGAAGCTGATGAATGATTCAATACAACACCGGAGGCGACCAGCTGAGCTGAACGGTTAGGACGGGAGTCTCTGCTGCGTCTGAGAGGAGCAGGAACAAAAACCTCATCGTGAAATCAGCTTCGTACGGATGTTCTCTTTAATTGTGTTTCACAGTAATCGAATATAATCTGAGTACTTTCCAGTAAGAAGTATACTAAAGGACAGAGTTTTCTTACTTCTTCTCTACTTCAGTTCAGACAGAAATATTTTACCTTTTACTAAACTCAACATAAATTACTTTAAAAAAAAGATTTTTTATATATATAAACATATGAAGAAATGACCAAATATGATGCTTTACGATAAATCATGCAAGTAGAGGTGAAATAATGAATTAATTTCTTTCTCAATCACAAGATGTCAAACGTTTAACACATGCAGCTTTTATTTTTGAAGTTTTGACTGTTTGACTTCTTTTCAGAGAGTCAGAGAAAGGAATCGATTAATTGTGACCAGAATCAGCAGATTACATTTTACATAAGGAAGATCGATAGTCACGTATACTAAACAATCTTTGTAGATTATAACCACAATTTGAAGATTTGAAATTCGTGCTCCGTCCGTATTAGCGGTGAGGGGCAGTTAGTTGACTAAAATCTCTACATTTCCACATCTTTTTGGACCATTTCTATTCAAATATTCAGTTTAGAAATGCTGCCATGAAAACACTAATCACCAAACGGGGTTAAAAAGAAGCTCAAAGTGAATCTGTAGAAACACTCGGTGGAGTGTTTTAGTAGAAACTAAAACCCTGAGAGTTAGTACTTCTTACTGAAGTAAAGGGTCTAAATACTTCTCCACCACTGCAGGAAGCACATCACACATTAGTGCAGCAACTGTTGTTGTTATGGATCATCACTCCTCATTCCCACCCACATTAATGATCCAAAAATAGTTTCAAATACAAGATAATCAGCATAAAAATCCTCTTTTAAAGCACTTTAGGAAGCTGTGACCATCTGCCTCGTCTTCCTCGCTCTTCATCTTTATCTCGGGAACTTAAAAAAAATGTCCTCTCTGCAGATCTCTGAGCCAGAAGCAGTTATCGCTGAGTGAACGGCCGTTATGTGGAAAACGGGTCCAGAGACGCTCACGTTAATGATAATGTGATACCTTATTGATTTCACCGCAGGGGAAGTCTCTCGGTTTATTTCCATAAGCAGGTCAGAGGTCGGGCTGAACCACGGAAGCTGTTGAATTTCTAACACTGATTTCTGAATTATTAAAAAAAACGTCTAATAAAACGAGTCGTAAACGTGAAGAACAGGAAGAAGAGCTGGATGTTTCCTCGACGGTGAACACGGGCGCTCGTTAGATTGCAGGTTTTGCAGCTTGACAGCTCCCAGAGGCTGGAAATGAAGAAGAGGCTCCCTCCTCTCCCTCAGCAGCCGCCGCCGTCCATCTGAAGGACAGTAGAGGGAATCTGGAACCAGAAATCTATGACAGGATATATGCTGGGAGAATGTAGAGCTGTTTCTCACTGTCAGAAATCAATCAAATCTCTTCAGTACCGGAGCGTGGAACCAATACTTATGAATACTACAACATCGGTGCTTTAATACGTGTAGTGAGAAAAGAGATGGACGAAGAAATCCGGAGCGATTGGTAGCGGAGGGAGGTGATGTGGAGAACCGGTGCGTGTCGCGGTGCCCTTCAGAGGCTCATCATTCCCACATCGCATGTTTTATTCAGACTGCCGAGTCAGCAGGCCGATCGTCAAACAGCGGCCATCGCAGGTCCAGAGGTCGTCGCAGGCGAGGAGGGATGCATTTCAATAAACACGTAGAGGAGAGAGCCAGCAGAAAGCAGAACATGACCCCCTTTGGATTCATAGTTTATTAACCGCTGAGCAAAGTTCACGGTTTCCACTCGGTTTTATTTACGCAGCCTTCGTCCTCAGACCCTCGATTCACAGAAGGAAAAACTCTGTCGTGTGTTGCAGTTAATACGTCTACGGAAATTATAGGTAAACAGTCATAAACTGTATTTAAAAGTGGACGTAGCTGCCAGGTCTAAAAAAATTTGGCTAATGCGGAAGTCCCATAAAGAGCAATACCACCGACGGCCATTAGGGGTCGGCTCCAAAAAGGCTCCATAGACTCCCATTCAACTTCTCTCATGAAGTACAAAGTCAATAAATCTTCACAGCGTTTCAGTGGAGAACGTTCTGTTCTGTGATTTATTGTCGAGCTCAGCAAAACTGAATCAAGCTAAAGACTCTGCAACTCTTACAAATCACACATTCTTACTTCCTTTGTTTCACTTGAGCATCAAATTGAAAGAAGAATGAAACCCGTATTTTTTTTGTTTGTTCTCGGATTCTTAGTTGAGTATGAAAAGAATAAATGACGACATGGATTCTCAGGCTCCATCCAGAAGTCCTGTTTTAATCCTGTCGGTGTCGGTGTCGTGGTGGAGAGTGAGCTGTAGGAAGGAGCCGGCTGAGTGTCGGTGCGAGGCCGGGACGCCGTCAGTCCGAGGCCGGGACGCCGTCAGTCCGAGGCCGGGACGCCGTCAGTCCGAGGCCGGGACGCCGTCAGTCCGAGGCCGGGACGCCGTCAGTCCGAGGCCGGGACGCCGTCAGTCCGAGGCCGGGACGCCGTCAGTCCGAGGCCGGGACGCCGTCAGTCCGAGGCCGGGACGCCGTCAGTCCGAGGCCGGGACGCCGTCAGTCCGAGGCCGGGACGCCGTCAGTCCGAGGCCGGGACGCCGTCAGTCCGAGGCCGGGACGCCGTCAGTCCGAGGGGGAAGCGGAAGCTGAACCGACAGCTCCGTTGGACGGCCGCCACCGAAGGCTGAACACGTCTGATGTGAGCGGCCAGCGAGCCGTGAGCGGATACGCTGAGATGTGCAACCTGAATAATGATCAAGACGGGTTTTTACATATGCTAAATATGCTAAACGACCCTTTTAATTAAATGCATCTACATTTATGTAAACTCGTGAAGTGACTCCAGTACTTGCAGCTGCTGTTTGTTCATACGGTGCAGAAGATAAACTGGAGCGTGTTGCATGAGGAACGGACTCTTGACATGAATTAAAGGAACCTGCTGCTCAGTGAGACGTTCGGAGGCGTCGCATGTATAAATATCGTGCGAAGGAAACATGCATCGTGCAGATTTTTCTACAGACTTGGATTCAGAAAATGACCTCACTGATCCTGTACGGACTGCAGCTCATCTGCATGCAGCATGTTTCCCTGTTGGGCTTTAAAAGGAAGCAATGTTTTGAATTTGAATCTATTTATTGGTTATTTAACAGCCACAGTGCACACTAAAATAAAAGAAACCGAACACTGTGGAGGCAGCAGAGTTATTCAGTAGTCTGTTTTTCATCTGTTGTCCCTGGACAGAACAACAACAGTTGTGATCATTTACAAGGATGCAGAAGTATAATAAAAACAAAAATACATTAATGGATTTCAGTAAACAGGCTCACATTGGACTGAATTTTCAGCTAAACTGCTGCAAAGAGGAAAATAATAGAAGACAAAGAAAAGCGGAATATTAATGTTAATAGAAGTAAATGAAACAGTCGAACCACAACAAAGAAAAATACATTTAAAAAAAGTACCAAAAGTATAGAAATCATTCTAGACCATAAAAGCAAAGTAGATTAAAAACAACAGGTGACAGCAGACAGAAAAGTTCAGAGTTCTGACTGAAGACAGAACAGAGTGCAAATTAAACATTTCTTTGCATTAGTTTTAAAAGAAAAGTCAACAAAAGGCTTGTAACACAAAGTGCTTTACATTACCAGCCAGTAACAGAACACCCGAAGGTCCTAGAAGGCTCATAGAATACAATTAAATCTGATAAATAAGATGGACTAATAAATTGATTCTGAAGCAGCAGACATGTAATAATAACAATAAACTTTACTTGTATGGCACCTTTCATACAAGAAAACAGCTCAAAGGAACATTTAAAATCATATAAATAAAATGCATTAAATTCAACTCAAATAGATTTAAATCTACTCGGCTGTGCTGAAATTGTACCGATCTCTTGTCAGAGATTTGAAGTATTTGTTTGTGATTGTTTTAGAGCGGTGCTGCTCACCTGCGACCGAGTCTCCTTCAAAACAAACACCTACATTTAAAGGGAAATGCACACGCAGATGGTGAATCATTGATTTGTAATGTAAATAGCAACGGGCCCAGGATAGATCCCTGAGGGACGCCTGTGGACGGACAGGTTGATTCATTCTGACATACTGATTTAACAGATATAATTCTGTCAATGCAAGTGCATAACTTAGACATAATAATTCTCTTCTTAAAAGACTCAAATGCTTTACTGACATCCAGAAAAACCTCCTTCATCCCGTAGATTGAAGTGTTTCTGTGGTGAAACAATTCTCCATTCGTGTTGAACATTTGCTGCTTTTTTCAATTCAACTTGAACCGAGTCTTTTTATATGTTGCGTTCACCCTCAGTTGGTTTAATGTGAGATTATTTAGCATATCATGGTTTTCTTCATGCTGTGTGTGTGTGTGTGTGTGTGTGTGTGTGTGTGTGTGTGTGTGTGTGTGTGTGTGTGTGTGTGTGTGTGTGTGTGTGTGTGTGTGTGTGTGGCCACTTTCTTGTTAAACTCAAACACCGTACATAATAGAAACATCATACTCGCGCCACCTCCCTATGGAGAAGGAAATCTAATTAGATTTTGTAGCACCTTGATGCATAAATTTACATGTGAACGAGGCAGAAGTTACCTAAACTACCTCGACTAACTAATGCGGAGGTCATCCCGTATTAAAAGACGAGTGGTATCTGAAAACTATTATACAAAACATCTTGGTTATTATCCATTTCTGTGCACTTTTCTCTCCTGGTTTGGTCTCGTTGAGCAGCTCTCTCTCAGTTCCTTTTCGTCTCCGTCTTCACCTCGTCTCTTTTCCCGTCTCCTCTCTCCTCCTCTCTCCTCCTCTCTCCTCCTCCCTTCCTGAACCAGCTGCCCTCTGCGGCAGCACCAGCTGATTACTCTTTGGCTTGTCTCTGGTCGCCCTGGGCAACACTAAGGGATGCTGTGATGGGATTTGACTTTTTCCACAATAAAAAATAAATAGTGTGAACGTTTATACGTTTATCGCTGCAACACAGGGAGAGACGGATCTCTACGGAGACGGACAAAATGCGAGAAAACCACATTATATCATCAGATCAGAAGGTGTTTGTTCAGAAGGCATTTAACAACTCTTCAGTGTAAGAATTCTCCACCAAAAGTCCAAATTTGGTGTTGAAAACGTCAGAAAAATGTGCTTTAAACATCCGTTTTACTGCTGCAGTCGGTCGAGAGACATGACAGTTTGAAATGTTTTGTGTACGTTTGGCCGTGTAGTCTTTTAACTGCATCATATTTATCTTCCATTTTTGTTTGTAAAAGTTTAATCTGTAAATAAAGTCATAGCTTAAATTAACAAATAAATGCAGTGAAGTAAAAACTACTGTATTTTTCTCTAAACTGTAGTGAAGCTTTTAAAACCACACGTTGCCGTCGACAACCGTTTGCATCGTATTTTCAGAGACTCTAAAAGCCAGTTAGCGGTAGCTTTAGCTGCTAACGTTAGCATTAGTATAAGCAGATTTTTCCTTTCCATTCATTCAGTTTACAACCCCCCCCCCCCCCACCACCTCCTCCTTTCCGTTGCCACTGCTTCATCACTTCTCCCTCGTCCTCCTCAGTCTCATTTCATTCCTCCTTCTCTCTCCGTCCGTCTCCGTCGGGGTAAATCGGCTGCAGCAGAACTACAAAATTCAATCGTCCAACCTTTATTTCCCAAAGTGTTTTTTGTGTTGGCGCAGGTTTTTATTTTTTTTATTTCATTACAGTGTTTCCTGCCGACGAAGTGAGTGTGAGTTGGGATTGACCTCCTGCTCTCCTGTCTTCGTCTGGCAGAGAGATTATGAAGCCATTTCACATTTCAATTTCACTCATCAAATCCCCGGCTCTCCGCTGGATGAAGCTTTGTCTCACACACACACACACACACACACACACACACACACACACACACACACACACACACACACACACACACACACACACACACACACACACACACACTCTCTCTCTCTCTCACTCAGACAGAGAGCAGTGTGTCGTGGTCATGATAATCATACGATATCATGTCGTATAAACAGACTCGGTGTCGCCTGTTAAAACTGCGTCAGAACGTCTCGACTAAACAGTTTTTTCCTGCACAAAACATGTCGATCGTTTAAGAGGCCGAACACGCTGAACTCCTGAAATCAGGCCGATCGATGCGTCTCAGATTCCTCCGTCGTTGGAGGCTTAATGCGCTCGCTGTTCAAACCCAGGAAGTTTCTGGCTGCAGTCCTGCAGTGCAACGATTATTCCAGCGAGCGTCGAAGGTTTCAGACGTCTGATATGAAATAAATCCCCCCCCCCCCATCACCGCTCGCCAGCAGGGTTCGAATAAAGTCATCGATTACTTAACGCTCCAAAACTTTTAGCCCACGTCTCTTTTTTATTTTTTTAATTTGTTCTTCTGCTGCTCTTCGCTTTGATTTGTTTCTTCTTCTCCACTCGGACTGTTTGGATGTGCTCGGAGGAGGAGGAAGAGGAGGAGAAGGAGGAGGAGGAGGAGGAATCGAACCCCCACCTGCCGGCTGAGTGTCATTGATAAACTGAACTGAAAACCTCCTCACGGGCAGCGGAGGCCGGCCGCGACACGATGATGTGATGTGGATGTATGACAGATTGAAGAGGGCTTACAGTCCCACGGCCTTATGTCGCATAACCCACTTCTTACACACACACACACACACACACACACACACACACACACACACACACACACACACACACACACACACACACACACACACACACACACACACACACACACACACACACACACACACACACACACACACACACACACACACACACACACACACACACAGTTTCTACTTCCTGTTTCTAATCGTACCCATAGATGATATTCTATCAGATGATGATATTTATTGTCTCGTTCGTAGTGTCACATTTGACCTTAAAGACCTTTTAAGAGGTAAAAGTCCGTCGCCTCAGTGACCTTTGACCTCTGAGGCTTTGAGTCTGTTATTCTCTTCATGCTGCAGTTTAGCAATTTATTTTCCCAACAACTCATCTAAACATGACTTGCCTGATCCGGTTCTTCTTCTAATCCTCGTCCTGTGATCCCCACATGACCCCCGACATCTTTCATCCATCCCATCATTACAGACTACAGTCAGGGAATCTGCTTCTCTGTCTGAGGATCAAGGGTTTTTGTTTCGAGCTGTCAGTGTTTTTGATTTGTTCATCTCTGGTTCTGGAGCTCTGTGCTCTCCATCCAGCCTTTTTTCTGTTGTTTTCACTGACTGACAGTTTATTAAAAACTGAACGATTATATGTCGTTTAAATAAAAGTCCCTCCAGGATTTCTGTGGTTGTTGTGATCAAAAATATTTGATTTTGCTGCAGATTTTCTGAAAAACTGCGATGTAATTTGTGAAGTTTTGAGCCTTGCTGGTTGGAAATGAACGCTTATTTTTGGTAACAAAGTCGGTTTTATTTTGAAAGGAGACTTTATGCTGTAAAACTTTTACAGCTGTTTTTGTCGACTGTTTTGCAGGAAAATTGCAGGAATTTTGCAAAATTTCCAGATTCTATTGCAAAGCAGGACTTTGAATTGTTGTGGAGTATTTTTACCATCAGATCAGAATTTCAACTTCTTTCTGGTTTGTTTTTTAGTTCTATATTTCTTTGTGTCTCCGTCTCTGCTTCCGTCCGTCCATCAGCGACCTTTTAGCTTCAGGTTTCCGCCCTCATCTTCCTCCGCTGCTGTCACATGTACGTCCATCTTTGGGACGTTCAGTTAGCTCAATTACTTCAAGTAAAGTCCAACATGTCCTCAGGAGTCTCTCAGGACAAAAAGTCCTTCTCGCTGGAGTGTTTGTGCTCGAGAGCGTCGTGAGTGACTCCTGACAGAGATGAAAGACGACCTTGGAGGAGATAAAAGACGACCTTGGAGATAAAGACGGAGGATGAATTTCTCTCCATCAGATACTTCTGTCTGCATTTTTAAGTTTTTACCTGCCAGATACAATCTCAGTTTTTCTGTCGTCTTTTTGTCGAGTCATCCACCTCTTTGTTTATGTTTCCTTCCTCTCTCCTCATCTCTGCCTGCCGTTACTCCACCACCCCAATCCCTCCGTCCCTCCGCCCCTCCGTTCCTCCATCTCTCCGTCCGTCTCTCCGTCTCTCCGTCCCTCCATCCCTCCGTCTCTCCGTCCCTCCGTCCGTCTCTCCGTCCCTCTTTCCCTCCATCATCTAAATCCTGCGTAGTTTTCTGTCCCTCACCGTTTCCTCTCCTGTGAACCATAAAGAGTTAATATCTCAATATTTGACCTTTAACTCTTTTCATGCCTTTTATTTCTTTCTGTTTTTATCCGTGGGTCATCCTCTGCCTCCCCACACTTGTCCCGTGTTGACGTCCGTCCGTCCGTCTCCGCCTGATGTTTCTTGGCCGTCAATCAGAAAATTATATTTTCGTCTCCGGAGGCAAACGAGCTGGAAGACTGTTTTCAATCCATCAGAGGATCTGTCCGTCAAACCTGGATGTTAGTGTTTACATTCATGAAGGATGTAGCCTGACTGAAATACACACACACACACACACACACACACACACACACACACACACACACACACACACACACACACACACACACACACACACACACACACACACACACACACACACACACACACACACACACACACACACAGTCTGACATGGGAGCTTTGTACTGCAGTCGCTCTACAACTCACCACACTGTGTGTGTGTGTGTGTGTGTGTGTGTGTGTGTGTGTGTGTGTGTGTGTGTGTGTGTGTGTGTGTGTGTGTGTGTGTGTGTGTGTGTGTCCAGAACTGCAGTCTGCTGTGCATTAATAAACGTGGCCAGCTGAATACATGCAGCAGAGAGGACAGATGAATTATTAAGTTCCAGCGACAGTAACGTGTCCTCATGTCGGACCGTTTCGACTCTTTGGAGACGTCTCGGCTGTTTCTGCTCTTTTTTTTATCGTAAGATTTCTTCTACTTTAACTGAAAAGCAGTTCAGAAACGGTTACAAGGAATATGTGAGCAGCGGTTTTCCGATCATTGCTTAGCAACTGTAACCAGGACGGTGGAGCTGTGGCCGTGAGGCTCCGTGTACACTTGGATTCATTCAGGAGAGCGATGCCCCTTTTTCAGCTTTATGAATACCAAATCATAAAGACTGGATTAAAGTGTGTGTTTGTGCACATGTCAGCGTGTCCGACCCCCCCGAATCCTCCGAGCGGGAGCTCGGCGGTTACATCCTCCGACCGCCGGGGAGAGAAATAGAAAGTAAAGCTGCATCATGTGCTCCAGTGGAGCTGCTCAGTGGTCATTTACCGAAGCCAGCTTCCTGCCAGCTGCTGTTTGGAGGAAGATGTTCTTCAAATGATAGATGTTAAAAAAAAAAAAGAAGAGAGGATTTAACCTATAAAAGAGTTCGTAGCTTCCAGGTCTGTAAAATGGTTCTGATCCAGAAGTGTCTTCAGCTGCAATACCAGCGAGTGCCACTAGAGGTCGGCTCCAAAAAGCCTCCGGCTCCATAGACTCCCATTCAACTTCTCTCATCAAATCCAAAGTGAATAAAATGTGTCCATCAGTTATCTCGGTGTTGTTAGCTAAAGTCTCTCCTTCTTCTTAGTTTTCTGGAGGTCCATCTGAAAATAATCCCTCATTCATTAGAAAAGAAGATTCAAGAAGACCTGTTTTTGGGGGCGTGTCTGTTTGATTGACAGGCCTGTTGTGCAGTCAGGTTACAGCTATCGGTGGGCGGGACGTAGTATCGTCAGGTTTCCGATCAGATCGGTCGGATCCACCGCTGGCTCCTCCCCCAGCTTGTCCAAATATGGTCACTTCCTGCTCTAAAATAACAAGAAATTAGAGGCCTAAGAAGTTCTGCCAGAATACTTTAAATACAACATGCTGAAACGTTATTATGGTCAAGGACACACACACACACACACACACACACACACACACACACACACACACACACACACACACACACACACACAGCTCTAACGCCTTCAAATAGTCGACTTAATAGTTGACATTCAGTCTCATTATCTATTGAGTGTCTTATTTATTCATCTATCAGAACAACTTCAGGTCCATTTAGAGCCGAATGTTTGTTTGGTTTTGTCTCTTGTGGGAGAAAAGTCAGCTGACAGAGTTCAGGAGCAGCTGATCGACAGGAAGTGAATCACAGACTGTTTTTATGGTCTGTCTCGTACTCTCGACCATTGATTGGACAAAAAGGGACATAAGAAGACGTCAGCGGACGGAGACGAGTGTCTGAGGGGTCGTTAAAGGGTCAAAGGTCGTTAAAGGTTTGCTGATTGGTGGAGGAAAGCCGTTGTTATTTTACTCTGACGTCCTTAAACTCCCTGAAGACCGTTAACGTTTTGATTGAATTTAGTTTCCTTTGATCCGTCACCTCCATTAAACGTGTCGGAGGATAAATGTTACGAGCTGTGTGAGCTTCAAACCGTCGTCTTTATCTCAAGAGAGATAATTAAAATTATACGCTGACATTTTTACATCTGAGACTGTTAAAGGACAGCAGCGGTTTTATTACATTAACGTTCAACATATTTTACAGTTTTCTCTACGAATTCTTCCACATGTTAAAAATCTGATGAAGGAATCTGAAATCAAATATTATTCATGTTCTTCATTCACACGTTTGATTAAAGCCCAGAAAATGAGCCAATCACGTTTGGCGAGTAAAAATGTACAGTTATAGAAAATAAAGTTGACATGATCCAGGTGGAGGCTTCAGATTATGGTTGTTGTTTATTTGTCTCCCTGAATTCTTTTTTACTTTTTTATTTTGTAAAATCTTAATCAATCTTAATTTGTGCAAAATGAATCAAATCCAAATCAAAAGGCTGCAGGACGAGTCGACGGAAAGATCGACTGATTTTTAGGAAAACCGTTTTCTCGCCGCCGGCATCAATCGACTTTTTACAGAGCTGGCGTCTTAACTTGAGCTGTGACGGTTGACTGAAACTCAAGCGTTGGTTACCGTTGGTTACCGTTGGTTACCGTTGGTTATCGTTGGAGATGTCTCCAGCGCAGCAGCTGGGCGGTAAAGTGCAGGCGTGTCGTTGTGCCGTTTAGCCTTTTAATAGCAGGGAGCAGCTCTGTGCGTGTGCGCTGCACACGCGTGTGAACGAACACATAGAACAGAAAGCTGCATGTTTCTCTCATCTTCTTTTTTTTTTTTTCACTTTGTCACACTTAGAAGAACCTCATATCTCCATCGGTGGAGCAGCTGCAACTAAAGGGCACGAGGAAAATCACACACACACACACACACACACACACACACACACACACACACACACACACACACACACACACACACACACACACACACACACACACACACACACACACACACACACACACACACACACACACACACACACACACACACACACGAACGATCCATCTGCCGGAGTGCTCAGTGCTCTGGAGACTGTGTGCGCCTGTGGGCATCGTGGAAGATGTTAAAATGACAAGATTCATGTCTTAATTAGGATGAGATCTTTTCGCAGGGCATCATGGCACACACACACACACACACACACACACACACACACACACACACACACACACACACACACACACACACACACACACACACACACACACACACACACACACACACACTAATACACACGCCTCCCTCCGCCTCACACTCGGGGATCCCGTTTATGTCCTTTCATGCGTTTTGTGAACTGAGCGCAGCAGCAAATGTGTGCGTGCGTGCGTGCGTGCGTGCGCGCGTGCGCGCGTGCGTGCGTGCGTGTGTTTGTGTGTGTGTGTGTGTGCGTGCGTGTGCGTGTGTGTGCGTGCGTGCGTGCGTGTGTTTGTGTGTGTGTGTGTGTGTGTGTGTGTGCGTGCGTGTGCGTGCGTGCGCGTGCGTGCGTGCGTGTGTGTGTGTGTGTGTGTGTGTGCGTGCGTGCGTGCGTGCGTGTGTGTGTGTGCGCGCGTGTGTGTGATACGCGTCTCCAGCGCTGCAGCAGATCCGATGCATTAAACATGAGAGCCGCAGAAAAATGCAACACAATGTGCATTCGTCCCGGATCGTTTACAGGAAGTGGAAAAATCCATTAAGAGGCTTTGAGCGGGAATCGTGCATTTTCATGCTCGTCGTGTGTTTCTGCACGTCACGTTTTGTTTCAGTTCAGAAGTCGTAACGGATGAAATCTCGTTCAGAGGACTTCGGAGAAATGTTCCTCAGCATCACTCTGTACTTTCAGATTTTCACCGTTCAGCTTTCTGAAGCTTCAACACGATGCTGCAGTTTGGATCTCCATGCAGATCAGCTGTGTCATCAAAACATCATGTTACGACACGTTAAACGGGTTTTACCCCAAACATCAACCAGCGGTGATGTCATCAGCCAGCGGTGATGTCATCAACCAGCGGTGATGTCATCAACCAGTGGTGACGCCTGTAGGAACAATAAACATAATGAGCCGAAACTACCAGGAAACCAAAGCATCCCTGCGCCGATATGAAGCTGAGAGGAGCCCTTATAGAAGCCGTGTTATCAGTTGTTAATATGAAATATTACCCAGAGTTCCTTTCACTGTGATATTATCGTGGAGATATTGCACGGAGGATGTGTGCAGATCTCTGCTCACCGCTGGCAGCGTTGCACTTCTCCTCTTATTATTCCATCCGGCTGCTGCAGAGTGCGTCTTCATTAGTTTACATGCGCGACGCAGCGCTGTGATTTGAGAGGTGGTTGTGGGTTCATGAAGCTGCGGGGGGGCGACGCTCAGCCAGCATCGCCCCGCCGTCCTCACATCACCTCTCAAATCAGTCCACGTTATGACAGAAGAGGAAATCAAACTTATTCTCTGTTCACATCAAAGACGTAGAAGTTATGATTTTAGACTGATTTAGCATTTATTGTGACATTTCCGAAGTTTCACGTTATTGAATTTGATGTCGTCATCTGAGTTACTGACGGCAGGTTCAACTCATCCAGGATATCATCCGGTTATCTGGTTTAACTAAACCTAACAAACACGACCTAACAAAGGTTTCCTCAATCAAGCTCGGAGCGCGTTCACATAAAAGGGGGCGGGGTCAGCAGGATCCGACCAATCACAAACATGGACAAGTGTTTAAAAACAATAACAATAACAGTGGGCAGAGGTTTTATAAATTATAACCGTAACCTGCTCCGGTAGCCGGTTAGCTCCTGCAGCATCAGTTACCATGGCGATGCATCCCGGTAAGACGTGAACCGGTTTCGTAGGCCTGAAAACCCGGATTTTAAAACCTGAAGTTACCATGGTAACCTCAGATCACCTTCACTGTCAACATGTTTGGAGAACATGACTTCATGAATCTGGTAGTTTTAATCACGACTATAAATATTACAGCTTTTCACTTTAAAATCTCACAGCAGGACTGAAAGAAGAAAAAGTTGCTCTCACTCCTCTAATTGAGACCCGGTGGACTCCAATCAAACTCTTATGTCCGGCGCGCACACACACACACACACACACACACACACACACACACACACACACACACACACACACACACACACACACACACACACACACACACACACACACACACACACACACACACACACACACACACGTTTTTAATAACACACTTCTGGGAGACGTCCAGCATCACGTTTCATAAAAGATGAGAAGTTTTACTGCAGTTAATTCGAGTGTGTTGATCTTGTTATTTTCTGCTGTCTGACTTCTCTTCCTGTGGAAACCGAAGGTGGAAATGTATAATGCGCTCGACTTTGCTCAGCTCTTCTATACAGCGCATCTTTTCTGTAAACACACAGTCTTTGTCCTACTTACGGAAAAAGAAAAAGAAAAGTTCCTGTTTGAATAATTCACCGTCCTGAAATTTACGCCGAACGTCCGCTTCAGTTTGGGTTTGGGTGGAATAATGTGGATTCAGCAATGAAATATTAAAACACCGCTTCTCTAAATTGAATTATCATGTCTGGGGAAAACAATGACACACACACACACACACACACACACACACACACACACACACACACACACACACACACACACACACACACACACACACACACACACACACACACACACACACACACACACACACACAGGCCACAGGCTAAGTGGTGTGACTGCCTTAACAGATGTGAATTATTTGTCAGACTATTGACCCAATCTGTTGGATAAACTAAATGCCAATACCAGCCGGATAGAGCAATGATAATCCCTGTATTCAGTGTGTGTGTGTGTGTGTGTGTGTGTGTGTGTGTGTGTGTGTGTGTGTGTGTGTGTGTGTGTGTGTGTGTGTGTGTGTGTGTGTGTGTGTGTGTGTGTGCTCTCTCAGCCTCGTCTCCCTCGAGACAGAAACAAAAAAAAACACAAGGTGAAGCGACAAATCCAAAATTCTGAACCAGATTTTATTTCCATGTTTCCATTTTTGTATAAATGCACTTAAATGTATTGAAAAAGAGTCCAAATCAAATCATTACACAATATGTTCTGTCAGATTGAGTTAAATTAAAGCTTAATCTGGATAACGTGGTATAAACATAGAATCTCTCCCTCAGTATCGGCTGCGTGCGTCTCCTCATGCATCGTGATGATCATGCAGATTTGAGGATCTGTACTCAGAGATGCATCCGGCCTGAAGTTCCTGTTGTTTGCATCGTGAACAGAAACCTTCGTTTAAAAAATGTTTACATTAATAAAAGAAAGTAGAGTTCAAATGGAGAATAAAGCTAAATGTATTTTGAGAACAAACTTATATCACGTTTGAAGCCGCGGTGGTGACGTGAGTCATGAATCCGTCTCTTCTCTACATAACAGACGAAGTGAGGAACGTGATGTTCTCTGGAGTCGTGACGAAAGTTCAGTACGCAGAAGAAGAAAAAAGTCCTTTGATCACGATGAGCCTGCGCTGAACTCTACGCATGCTTTTAGATAACAGGTGGGAGGAAGAGGAGGACGATGGAGTCATACTCAAACTCAAGGTTCACACGAGGCGAGATGTGAGGTCGAGGTGAAAAGGATTTATAAAGCTAAAAGAGAAGTGAGGTGTTAACGGGTGACGGAGAAGAGCAGATCATAAAGATTTAAACTACGTTCACTCGGCTGTAAAACATCAAGCGGGAATTTAGTGGGATCAATTCATCTTTGGTCAAAGAGCTCCACTTTGTTCTCTTTGGCGACACCTGTGGTGAAACATGGTAATTACTGCTGTTTTTTGGGGGACTTCTCCTGTGAGGTCAGCTTGATGCTTTAGCTCCGCCCACCCTCTTTCAAATCTGAGATTATTACTTTAACTTCAATTAAATACATAACTTGTATACGTTTTATTTTCAGTCTTGATTCATTAAGGAGATTTTTATTTTGTTTGTTAGTTTTTAGCATCAACTCTCTGCAGCTGATTGGTTCCTGTGTCTTGATCGAAACGACCCTCTCTCCTGATTGGCCGACTCTTTTCTGATTGACACACGCTCAGGCCAATCACAGCTTTGCTTCAGTCTTGTAGGCTGCACATGCAGTGAGCCGTGGTGAGAGCAGACAGATGACCCCAGCGTGAGTTTGTGACATCACAAACAGCTGCTGAATACAGGCCGTGTGTGTTTCTATGTGGACGGATTGTTTTGACACTTTCACTCTATTTTTAGCACCTAAAGCTGTTTTATAACCTTTTTAATCTGAAGATACCACTTGTCTCTACAGCTCAAAGGAAAAGTGTCTGATGGGTATTTGCTGTACATTATATGAAGCGAAGTATATATCAACTTCTTGCCCGTAGTTCAGGTAACTCGGCCGGTTTTCAAGTCTTTAAAGTAATTATTCAGCCTGAGTTGGTTTGTGAGGCGGCGGTGCTTCAGCTCACATCCGTCTGGAACCGCTTCATCAAGCAGCTTCAATTTTAATTATCTCCTCGTCTGGACGGAGCGAGAGGACGACGGCGTCTCTGACAGCTGACGGAGTGGCGGCGATGACAGCAGCAAATGAAGAGACACGGGGGGAGGGGGAGGGGGAGGGGGGGCTAATAACAGAGATGGAGATCATGTCAGAGACGGAGACAGATGGTGACAGCGAAAAGAGACGAAGGCAGACGGAGACGGATGCAAACGATCCTGTCGCCTGGAGGTGTGTGTGTGTGTGTGTGTGTGTGTGTGTGTGTGTGTGTGTGTGTGTGTGTGTGTGTGTGTGTGTGTGTGTGTGTGTGTGTGTGTGTGTGTGTGTGTGGACTCAGAAAGCTGTCTGAAGGTGGAATCTGATTTGTTTGGATTTTAAGAGTTAAACTGCAGAGAAGTTTTCTTCCCTGCGGCTGCCAGGACGGTGAACTCTGACCTTTGCGTGAACTCTGACCTTTGCGTGAACTCTGACCTTGGCTGAATGTGCTCATTGTGACTTTCTTGAACTTTCATCCAGTTTCTGCGTTGATTGTTGAAGACATGCAGTACGTTGATATCCGAGTGATAGCGCCCCCTGCTGGTTTGTGTCTGGTTCAATGGTCGTCCTGAGTTGAATCTGACCTGCAGTGATTTCCAGCAGGAGAACAAGCTGTGAGGTGTTTGTGTTCTGGTTCATGAGGACTGTTGACATCAAGGCTGCTGCCTGCTCCTCAACAGGCTAACGCCGCTAACGTCATGCTGTCATGGGAGAGGCAGACAGTTACAGTCACGAGGCCACTACTTTTAAAAAAAATGTATGTGGTTTGTGAACTAAGAAAACAAAACATTTCTATTGTCCAGAAATATAAATCGTTCATATTTGATCTCTTTTTGTCTCCCCAGTCGTCTGTAACTTCCGCGGCTCCGTGACTCAGGGTTTGGCTCTGGAGGTCGGAGAGACGGTGCAGATCCTGGAGAAATGTGAAGGTAAGACTTCCTCCCTGATGGACGTGTTCATCGGATGCTGTGTGGGAGGATGTTTGATACAGAAACGATGTCCTTGATCAGAGTTACAGAAGCACTGCAGCGCTAATAAACACTGTAAATGTCCCGGGTCGGCCTCAGCTGAACAAAACATAATAATCATTCAAGACAAAACGAACACGTCAAAATGAACAAACTTTACCTTGAAACAAAAAGACAAAATCTCTCAGAATCTCTGCTGAAAGTATGACATCAGAAAGTCATCCTTTCAAAATAAAACTCCCTTTATTACCAACAATAAGTGTTCATTTCCAATCATTAGGCTCCGCCCCCCTCTTATGATGAGAACGAGGAACATGTCAAATGAGTTTTCTCCACACGTCCAGCTGTAAAGTTCAAAGCAGAAAGAAAAACAGATTACAAGTCTTAATATTCTGGGATGTGCAGCAGGATTATTGTCACAGGAAGTCAGCACAGATTTTTGATCTTTTATCTTTATCGGTTAGTTTGGAAAAAAAAAAAAAAAAAAAAATCTACATTTTGCTATTTCCTGCAAAAAAAAAAAAAAAAAAATCACTTAAAGTCCACAAATGACATCACAATTTTTTTGAGGAAATTCACCGCAAAATGATTTTTGATTTGTAAAATCCCAGATGGATTAAAAACATCTTTATAATACCTGATGAGTCCTTTTATTAAATCCTGTTAGTATTTTCTGAGAGCTGCTTTTTGTCTTGATGCTACAACGTTTTAACAGTTTGTCTTTGACTTGTTTGTATCGTGCACTCATAAACAGTGCAACACACACACACACACACACACACACACACACACACACACACACACACACACACACACACACACACACACACACACACACACACACACACACACACACACACACACACACACACACACACACACACACACACACCCCTTCCTGTCCGTGATGTCGTGCTGTTCCACAGTGGGGAGTCATAACATGCCAGAATATGTGCTATTGTACCAACAAAAGACAAAGAACAAGCTGCTCGTCGTATTTTGGATCCACTTCAGAGAATCACTTCCTGATTTAAGTTCCTGAATCACTTCCAGTAAATAAATCTGCTGCGTTGCAGTTTTCATTTAAAATCCTGCTGAAAACAACTCACGTTTTTTAGAAGCATTCATTTTGTGGCTTTTGATTGAGTCTCAGATTTTTATCATTTTGCAATCTGTTTGCTGGAAGCAGCATCAGCGCCGTCGATCCCAGTGCATCCTGGTCCGTCGGTCCCAGTGCATCCTGGTCCGTCGGTCCCAGTGCGTCCTGGTCCGTCGGTCCCAGTGCGTCCTGGTCCGTCGGTCCCAGTGCGTCCTGGTCCGTCGGTCCCAGTGCGTCCTGGTCCGTCGATCCCAGTGCGTCCTGGTCCGTCGGTCCCAGTGCGTCCTGGTCCGTTGGTCCCACATTAAAGCTGTTTGCTGTCACAGTAAACAGACCAGTAACCCTCCTCTCTGACGGAGCCGGTCTTTTATCTGAGTTCTGGTTGCAGCGTTCTCTTCAACATGCAGCGATTATCGGGTCAAACTGAGGAGAACTTTTGTCCGACATCCTCCAAAGACACTTTCAGGATTCCCTGAACTTCTGTCATTATCTGAACATGCAAATCCATTTCTGGAAAAAAAAGAAACTCAGAACAAAGGCAGAATTGACATTTATTAGAGGATGTTTAGTGAGAAAAACACTTTAAAAATCTATTATTTCACCAACTTTCTCTTTTAATGAATCTCAGTTGATGTGCAGATTCAGCTGCTGCAGAAATCCTGCAGATCTTTTCCCCAAAGCTGCAGACAGTTGGAGATGCTCGTGTACATTCATGCCTAAAGGTCGCCCTCAGACAGGAACGCATCTAACAACAGAGACACAGAAATCCAATCTCCAAGTTCCCTCCTTAAGATATCGATGACGGCCATCAGACTTGAGGAGGCGTCAGACTTCCATCGAGGAGCAGCAGAGTTAAAGTACCAGTATTTTATCACCGCGTCAACGAGCAATTAGTTTTTTCATAAAGCAGCTGCGACCGATCCGACGGAAACCTGCATGCAACGTTACGTCTTTAATAAGCTCAGCGTGAAGCTGCTTCACTAAAGAAGCTCTTCGACTTCTGACGCTGATTATTGTTGTGAATTATTTTGATAACGGGATGATTATTCTAATGCGACGATTACTCTTCTTCAGAGGAAGGCTGCGTGACGGGGGACGAATTAGATGCATATACAGATGCGTGGATGTAACACACACACACACACACACACACACACACACACACACACACACACACACACACACACACACACACACACACACACACACACGCACGCACGCACACACACACACACACACACACACACACACACACACACACACACACACACACACACACACACACACACACACACACACACACACACACACACACACACACACACACACACACACACACGCACGCACGCACACACACACACACACACACACACACACACACACACACACACACACACACACACACACACACACACACACACACACCGGTCCTCACGTCAGCCCTTCCAAACGGGCCTCGGCGCCGCTGGTCCGGTCTGATTACCATTTAGACGAGAGGCTGGGGAGGAAACATCTTAACGAGGGTGATGGATGAATCCTGATTGGTTATTAATTAACCCGCCAATTAAACCTCCATCTCCATATTCAAATCAGATTATGGAGAAGCTGCAGAGAAATTGGATTTCGTGATTTTTCGGGACGATAAGATGGAAGTTAAGTCAAATTAATTAAGTTAATCAATAACGTTTGATTTGAAGGTTATTTTATAGTTTTATCAGAAATGTCTGAGCTCTAACGTTGTTTTCTGACCGGCCTTAAAAACATTTGTCTCTGACTAAACGGACGTGACGCCGTCTCACTTTTGTCAGCGCCGATAAATGTTGAATAACGTTCCTCTCCGACACTCGCCAGTCTGAGAAGGTCAAAGTAATAATATGCATCATTTTGATAGAAATAAATGTAAAAACCCTCCACGTGTCCGAAAAAAGCCAGCGACGCAATCCTTTTTATTTCCAGTCGGACGGAGGCGGACGACGTCCCGTCCGGCTGCTGAGCGCGGCTCGTTTCCAGCGGTCGAGGTTGAAGTTCTGCGGCAGCTGTGGTCTGTGGAGACTCCTGATGGACGTCCGGCCACGTGGAAACAACGCTGCCGCTTCATAAACACGCGGTCGTGTCCTGCAGGTCCGACAGGGAGGATCTCATGAAGTACGAGGCGTGTATTTGGACACATTACCTTTTATTATATTGCTTCTTTCTGCCGGTATGAGTTTCTATTTTAGCATCATGAATCAGTTTCCCTGCGGCGACCAGTGAAGTATTTCTGACTCCGAGTCTTAAACCCGACTCCGGTCCAGTTCTCTCAGCATCAAGCATCCGGTTCTGACTTTAAACACTGAAGGCTGATTTCCGTGGATGGAGATAGAAAACGCTGACGTGCTTTTATTAGTGGAACTTTAAAGGTCCCACGTTGTAAAAAATTCTGATTTACTTTGACTGTGAATGTCTGCGTCTGTTCCCCGAACGTTCGGAGCTTTTTTCCTTGTCGCATTTTGGATAAAAACGCTGCAGTCATCTGTCACTTCATATCCAGCCGTCCAATCACAGTGAAGGAGGGGCGGGTCTATTTCCTGACGAGCACACGGCTGCTGAAACCCGACCTGAGTTCTTTCTATTAAAACAGTTTTCTCTGATCTGAACCGACTCGTTTTAAATTACTCACATTGGTCCTTACAAAGATAGAAAAGCAACACACACACACACACACACACACACACACACACACACACACACACACACACACACACACACACACACACACACACACACACACACACACACACACACACACACACACACACACACACACACACACACACACACACACACACACACACACACACACACACACACACACACACACGCAGGGCTAAGAGCAGTGGACTGAATCTGTGTTTGGCTTCGGGGCGTCACGTCTGTCAGTGTCTGACTGTGATGCAGATTGATGAGCATCAAATACCTCAACTAGGCCATCAGCACACACACACACACACACACACACACACACACACACACACACACACACACACACACACACACACACACACACACACACACACACACACACACACACACACACACAGAGTCAGTGACCCAGCATAACTTCTGCTTCCCTGCTTGTTAACTATTGATCGTTTGATTGCTGACTGTCGACATCTTTCACATAGCTGAGCTCCACCCAAACCAGCGGAATGAGTTTATTTTATGTGAATAATGAATTTATACTCAACACACACATTTTGTATCACAAGAGTTTAAATTGAACAGCTTGTGGGGTTTTTTTTTTTGTCTGTACGCTTTTACTTTGAAAAGCCGACCTGCGGTGTAACTTTGATGTCACTCACTCAGTGACAGAGCAGCTATTATAGCTCCGCCCCCTCTGTTGCAGTCCAGCTGAAAATCTTGTATTTATGTTATTGAGCTAATTTGTGAGCAGCCGTTTGTTTCCAGCTCAGTGAGAGTCTCTGCTGTTTCATGTCCTCTGATCTCTGTGTCTCACTGTGGGCGGAGCTTAAACCACGATAGCGTCGTTCTCTCAGACAGATAAAAAAATGCTGAAATTGATGGACAAATAAACCCTGGCGACCTTTTGATCGTACCATTGCTGTTAGAATATTTCCGACTCAAACTGTGTTCATCTTTTTTAACACTTCAGGAATAATTTTAGACTTGATTTGTACTTGAATCCTTCAAAACCACAAACACGTGATACTTTTCTTATTATTGACTGTTTTTCTATCAACTTTACTATTTCAGGTTTTTAACCATGTTTATTTTTTTCCTCCTTTGCCGTTCCCTGTTCCTCTGAAACAAACTTTCTTTGATCAAAGATCTCTTTGTTAGAAAATGTTCAGGTGTGTTTTGGTTGCCAGTCAAAGCGCTGACTCAGCTTCACGTCCTCGCTGAGTCTCTGAATGTCCTCCGTCTGACTCACCGATGTTTGTGCTTCCTTTCAGGATGGTACCGCGGATTCTCAACGAGGAGGCCAAACGTCAAGGTAAGAGAGACTTCTGCTCTCCTTCCCTCCGACACTTTAAAAACTCTCCGTTTCTTCCGTCTCTTTCGATGTGCTGAGCGAAAGCGTCTCTTTTATACGAGCGGCAGCTTTTGTTTGGTGTGAAGGAGACTTACGTAAAGAAAGCTCTGGGCGTCCCGATGCTTCCTGTCTCTTTCCATTTAGTTTGAACTTCACGCTGGCAGAAGGTTGAGAACTTTGTGATTTTACAGAGTTCATAACGAACTATAATAATACATTAATATCTGATTGTTAACAAGCAGCCACGTGATAAACAAGTTCAAATGTGATATTTAATCAGGAAAAAAAGCCTTTTTCTCCACGGCTGGTGAGTGTGAGACACAGATGAGGACTGACGTTAGGTAAAGGTCTGCAGCTGGACGCGGGTCGGGCCGGGTCGGAGCCGTCACCCCCTCCGGCCGCCGAGGCCTCCCGACGCTAACGAGTCCCGACACCTCACACATTGTGCTTCGGCTTCGCTCCGACTCTGCCGGGTTTTATTCAGGTCCCGCTGACAGGAAGCAGTTTTACTGAGACGTCCGCGGCAGCAGGTCGCGGGCTCGGGAAGACTTTCTGCTGTCGATCTGTCAGCGCTGCGTCTGTTTCAGAGGTTCTGATCGGACCGGCCGGACGCCGGCGAGCTGAGGAAACCTCTGAAAGCCCGTCAGGTGTTCGGGAATCCGCTCGGACCGAAGTTTTACCGACGCGGTTGTTAAAAAACGTCTCGTCAGCTGCAGGACGTCACGTTGGAGCCGGAAACACGTGATCGCAGCGAACATGCGCTGGAGCCACGACGACGTGCAGCTCAGGACTTCACCTGCGTCACACCGGAAACTTTTTATTTGTGCTTTTGCGACTCAAAGTGTCGTTTTATACGTTTTATTTTCTTTCCCAACGTGTTTCTGTCGATGTGTTTCACAGAGGCCATCTTGTATTTTAGTCGGTCTCTGAGTGTGACTTCAGCTTCGTCTCTAATAAGTGATGAATTGCGTTCCTTTGGATGAACAGGTTTCAGCCTCGCTCTCCGCTCGGATCCGTCTCTTCTCCTTTCTTGTTTTTGAAGCACCGTGTCCGGATCACAAGCTAACCGGCTTCTGGGTTTTTAGTCTTTAAATAAAGCCGTCCTTTGTGTTTTCCTGTTTTGTTGGTCCCGGTCGTCTCTGAGCAGCAGCCTCCTGCTTCTTCCTGCTGCGTCCCGCTCGGTGGCTCGAAGAGGCTTTACTTCCTCCAGCTGTTGTTCTGCTCCTCCGCCGGGGTTCAGCGCTGCCGAGAGGAGAGCTTCCACCAGAAAGGAGATCCTCTACCGGGGTTTTACCTTCGAGGATGAGGCGACATAAATATATCAGCAGTTCGATTTCAGCGTGAGCGACCGACAGAAACCTGGTCTGAAGGCAGCGATGTGGGATTTCACGGCTATTTTAAGGGTTTGTTATTGAGGCCGTCACATGAACATCCGCTCTCTTTGTTCCACAGGAACACGGACAAGATTAAAAAGGAGAAGATTACAATGTGAAAGATGATTATTGTGAACATCGATGTGATGTGTTTCCTCTGCAGAGTTCAAGAGACCAAAACACACCTCTGATTATTGAACAGACCGTTCGTCTCACTTTCTCCGATTATTTGCTCTTAAAGTGGATTTGAACTAAAACTTAAAAGTCTCGTCCTGTTTTGATGAATTTAAACACGTCGGTGTTGTTTTCCTCGCTGGTTCTGTTTCTTCTGCTGAAGTCTCTCTTGGAGAAGAAACTGATCTCACCTGATAAAATAACAATAATAACCATCCGCGCACGCGTGTGTGTGTGTGTGTGTGTGTGTGTGTGTGTGTGTGTGTGTGTGTGTGTGTGTGTGTGTGTGTGTGTGTGTGTGTGTGTGTGTTACTGTGTGTGTGTGTGTGTGTGTGTGTGTGTGTGTGTGTGTGTGTGTGTGTGTGTGTGTGTGTGTGTGTGTGTGTGTGTGTGTGTGTGTGTGTGTGTGTGTGTTACTGTGTGTGTGTGTGTGTGTGTGTGTGTGTGTGTGTGTGTGTGTGTGTGTGTGTGTGTGTGTGTGTGTGTGTGTGTGTGTGTGTGTGTGTGTGTGTGTGTGTGTGTGTGTGTGTGTGTGTGTGTGTGTGTGTGTGTGTGTGTGTGTGTGTGTGTGTGTGTGTGTGTGTGTGTGTGTGTGTGTGTGTGTGTGTGTGTGTGTGTGTGTGTGTGTGTGTGTGTGTGTGTGTGTGTGTTACTGTGTTACTGTGTGTGTGTTTGTGTGTGTTACTATGTGTTACTGTGTGTGTTACTATGTGTTACTGTGTGTGTGTGTGTGTGTGTGTGTGTGTTACTTTGTTACTATGTGTTACTGTGTGTGTGTGTTACTGTGTGTTACTATGTGTTACTGTGTGTTACTTGAGGAGGAGGAGACGTCCAACGTCCTCCTGCCCCGAGTCGTGTCTCCTCCGTCTCCCTGTGAGCTCCAGTTGAACTCCTCCGCTCTGCAGCGAGTCTCCAGTCAGACAAGCATAAGTGCATCTAAAGTTTAGTTTTTTTTTACCAGAAACATAGCATTACAACAAAAAGCAAATATTTGTTATTAAATATTAAATTGTTGTATGTTTTTATGCCCAAATTTGGACGGATGTTTCTCATCTGTTTGTGTCTGAACTGTTAAAGTTCAGCTTGGAGATGTTTGGTCTCTCTGCTGTGACCTTTAAATGTGATGCACAAGAGTCTCTTCAGAACAAAAGCAGCAGGGCCGGCTGTGTGTGTGTGTGTGTGTGTGTGTGTGTGTGTGTGTGTGTGTGTGTGTGTGTGTGTGTGTGTGTGTGTGTGTGTGTGTGTGTGTGTGTGTGTGTGTGTGTGTGTGTGTGTGTGTGTGTACCTGGCTCTGAAGTGTCACTGATGCCCCTCCCACAGCAGGGCAGTGAAGGGCACCACGTCGTTGTGTGAGGTGACTGCTGATCTACTCCACCTGCCAAAGTGAACACACCTGTCACACACACACACACACACACACACACACACACACACACACACTCAACAGGAGGTGACTGTAGTCTGTTTCTCCCGCTGACATCCAGCCTAAATGGTGTGTGTGTGTGTGTGTGTGTGTGTGTGTGTGTGTGTGTGTGTGTGTGTGTGTGTGTGTGTGTGTGTGTGTGTGTGTGTGTGTGTGTGTGTGTGTGTGTGTGTGTGTGTGTGTGTGTGTGTGTGTGTGCTAGACACAGTTCAGGGAAGCGTCCAGTCACCTTCCAGCAGATGTTTAGACCAATCAAGGGAATGTTTCACATTTAAAGAGTGCGCTTTAGGTGGGCGGGGCTTAGTGTCCTCAGGTTCCCAATCAGATCAGTCAGATCCACCTCTGGCTCCTCCCCCAGCTCGTCCAAACAGCTGTTAGAGCTCGCAGCTTTCGTTTCTTTTCTCCGCTCTGACAAACATTAAAGAGGAACTTCAGTCCGTCTGAGCATCAGACATATTATCAACACTTTGAATAAAACATATGTTTTAAAATTTCTTCTGATGTTTTTAGCTGCACTCGACATCTCAGATCCTCCGAACACTCGCAGACGTTGAAGTTCCAGTCGTACAGTTTGATATAAATACATTTTTAATTCGGTGTGATGTTGAGAGGTTTAATTCCAGGTTTTCCTCGGGTTGCTCCTGCGGTGCGTCTTCGTGCTCGCTGCCCTCATCGCTCGCCACCGAAATACCACACGGACGCTTCAAGCACATTTCAAGGTCAAGAAAATACCAACCGGTCAGAGTTCAGCCTTCGATGTTGTTGCATCGCTGCAGAAACAGAGCCCCGAGGTCACGGCGCCAGCTTACCCAGAATGCAACGCTCCTTCACTCCCTCCATTCAGCAGGAATATCTCGTGTTGTGGAAGCAGGTGAGACTCCCGGAGGATGTGGAAGGAGACCGTGACTCCTCCGACTGACCAGGAACCACTTCCCTCTTGTTTTCCGATCAGAGGTGAAAACTGTCTGAACTTTGAGAGTTCGATGGACCGACCGAACCGCTTTCAAACTTTCTGCCGTCTAAAAACGTCTAAATAACGAGGCGGCAGTCACTCCAACCTTTTCAAACACTTGACCTTCGCTACGGTTACGCAGGAGCAGCATTTAATATATATCGGCGCCACCTGTAGGAAGAAAGAAATCACTGTTTCTACTTCAGTATGATAGTCTGCATGTGAGGCGTTTAGGGAACATCTGTAAATTGTAGCATCTAGAGTAGCCAGCATCTGAGGCGTTTAAGTGACATATGTAAATTGTAGTTAGCAATTGTCTAAATGTGAGGTGTTCAGGGAATATCTATGAATTTAAGATCTATTCACCAACCGTCGTGATGTCGTGATGTGATGTCATGATGTCGTGATGTCGTGATGTCGTGATGTCGTGATGTCATGATGTCGTGATGTGATGTCATGATGTCGTGATGTTGTGATGTCGTGATGTCATGATGTCGTGATGTGATGTCGTGATGTCATGATGTCGTGATGTCATGATGTCGTGATGTTGTGATGTCATGATGTCATCACTGTTAGAAACCGCCGCGTGAAATCATAGAGCGGAGAGATGATGCTGAACGGAGCCGAACAATCGCTCCTCTTGTTTGAAACGGAGCTCATCAGAGGAACAGAATCTGTTGGGGTGAGAGAGATTAACTCCTGGAGGACAATGGAGGGACGAAACCGAAGCCGCGCTGCTGCAACACAAAGACAGATAATGCCGAGCTCATCGGCAGGTGAGACGAGAAGGAAACAAAAGACGGTGTAATTACCGCTCGGCTGCCGACCGGGAACCCAAAAACAAAAAGAGAGAACCCGTCTTGGAAAGAGTAAAAAGTCCTCAGCGGAACAGATGAATCCGAGAAGGAGTTTTTCCAGCCGTGTAAAAACATTCCCTGCGAGCGTTGGATGATCTCCTACCTGCCTCCCACCGAGGCCGGCGGGTCGCCGGGAGACGAGCGCTGAACGACCTACAAAAGATGAAAGCGACACATTAAAGCTCCGACGCGATCCGCTAATGTTCTCGTCTCCGACCTGAACTCTGACTCCGTGTTTGACGGCAGCGCTTCAGTCTCGATCTGGACGTGTTTAAAGTGGGTTTTTAATATAATGTGGATTTAACTCGCTGCCCACCGCTTTCATAAGTAGGGATCAGAAAAAGCTCTTTCACTTCTCGCTGCGCCGAAACTTTCTGTTAACGACCGTCTTCAGTATCTTTAGTTCGAACTCTGCAGCTCTTAAATCCTCCAGCTGTCTGATACAAGAAACATGAACACTGAGACACTTGAATATCTCAGCTGTTGAGTTTTTCTCATTTTTTTAAAATTGTATTTGTTCAATAATTCACACCTCAAGTTAAGAAGTTTTTTTTATCCCGTCAGATGAATGTTTTAAAAGTGTCGTATAAGTCTGACGTGTCGGGAGGATTTATGACTAATTATGGTGTAAATCAGAAGTGTGAAGATTTCTTCCTGGAAAAAGATGAATGCTCTCTAAAACTTTGTACAGAAACATGATTTAAAAGGTTTGAGGAGGAGGAAGAGGAGGAGGAGGAAGGTCCGGGCCGTTGTGTCGTGAAGGTTGGAGAAGTCAGACTCTGCATTAAGACAGATGGACTGAACGTTGAATAATTTACAGGCTGTGAACAGAAAGTCGTCATTAAACCTTCTCTGACTTCTTTAAAGCATGAAGGACTGAAACGGAGAATCAGTCTCTGATCTCTGCATCCAAACTCCACAATATCTGACTTTGTTTGATCGTTTGTGCCCAAAGACTCTTTTATTAAGTTAGAAAACGGCAGCAAAGACTTTTAAAGACGCATTTTAGTGAATATCTGACTTCAGTTTGTCTTCACACTCAAACATCGTCCTTTCCGACTGAACCGTCGTCTTCCAGCCTCCATCAGCTGACGTCGGAGGTGTTGTTGTGTGTTTGCAGGCTGAAAATAGAACAGGAACGTGTTCGGAGAATTTCTTCACATTTAGCACAAACATTCACTCGGACTAAATCGGTGTCGTGCAGCCGGAGCGCCCCGATAAAGACGCTTTGTTTTTCTCCAAGTGAGGAAATAAAATGTCCACAGTTCTCTTGATCAAGTTCAAATTAAGTGCTTGAAGGTTAAATCATCTCTAAAGTTGTGATGTGTCCTTTAAAAGAGCCCAAAAAACAAATGCAAAGGTCACAGTTGTCATATTGAACTTTTAAGGTGGATGGATTGAAGCCTCCTTTTGATCCGCTCCCATTTGCCCTGTTAAAGTCAATGCAGTTACGGTTCAATACAAACTCATCACTTCCTGTACTGATTTCAAATTAAAAGCCCCGTGGTGTTTCAGCAGAACTCTGATCAGAAGGAGGACGTTTATCTCACGACACCATGATGGAAAACATTTACTCACTTTTGTGTTTCAGGAGAGAACTTGATGCTTTTTCAATGGGAGTCTGTTGGAGCCAGCCCCTACTGGCCCTCAGTGGTATTACACTTTAAGGCACTTCTGCACTGCCCTCTAACGTTCAGTCTATTGTCCGGGCAGACGTGGAGTTTGAAAGTCGCTGTTTTAAAAAGAAAGAAGGATAAATCACTGTAATCACACTGATGTGAACTTGCTGAAATTTATAATGAGGCATCACATTAGTTCCCTCATTTAAACAGTCAGTGAGACGGGAGCACTTAAGAATCCCTCCGTCCATTATCTCCACCCGCCTCCTCCTGCGGAGGGTCACCGGGTGCACTAATGCAACCTTAAATCTTATCCATGAAATCCATGAAATGAAACGTGTCAGATCCGTGTTATTTTTCACACAGAAGCTCGTCTGTTTTCTCCAGCTGATAGAAGATGCTGTTGTTTGCGTACAGAAACACATTCACACACAGATTTGGACAACAGAGCCGCTGCGACTCGGCCTGTTGAGGTGGATAATGAAGCCTTATTGTTTGTTTGCAGGGATTTGTCTCCTGGACAAACAATGCTTTGCTGTGTGTACGCAGTAAATATCTGCTGGGAGAGAGAAATGTGTGTAATTATGTGTTTGTGTTATAATCATCCATCAGACAGCGTGTGCATCCCTCAGCCTCCAGAAACACGCCGTTATCGCTGGCTTCTTCTGTGGTTATATTATAGAATATCGGAATATTTGGGAATTCTGTTTGCATCTTTAAATATTAGTTTCCATTTATTTAAATGATATTTTCCATATTTTTTTATCCTGTTATTTCCTGTATTGTCTGAGTGGTTTTATCCTCTTTATGTTTGTTGACAAGCGGCAACACAGTTGTTGTTGTTTTTCTCCAGTTCGTCCTCGTCTCTGCAGATTTTAATGATCCGTGTTTACAGTTGTTTCCTGTCTCTGTGTTTCAGGGAGTTTTTCCTGCCAGCTACATTCACCTGAAGAAAGCCATCGTCACCAACCGAGGGTGAGTTCATAAACCTCCAGCTGTCTGCACACGTCACCTCGGCTTTAAACCGGCTTCACGCTTCCGTCGGAGCGCTTTGTTGCACGAAATTCATAAAAAACATCGATTTATTCTCCATCTTTTCTTTTTTTTTACCCCAACTTCTCCTTTTTTTAAAATTTATAAATAACATTTCCCATCTTGCATTCAGCTGTTTGTTTGTAACACTGATAGAAAAGACTGAAGGCCGTCACAGCTGAGAGGGAAATCACTTCATTATCTGTGTGCTGTGATAAAGTCAGCTGAAATGAACGACTTCACACTTCGGGTCTCTTTTTCCTGCCGTCACTCAGATCTTTCGTTTTCTGGCTTTTTGAAAGAATCAAAATCAATTTCCGAAGTTTTCCAAACTTGGTGTTTTAGATCAAAGTGAGGGTTGTTGAATTTGTCTGAGCAGCACAGAGGTGACTGTTTTTCTTCATTATAGGTCATTAATGTCGGGGGTCCGTTGTTTTGAGCCTCTTCTCTCTACATAAAGCACGAACTTCCTCTTTTCTGATTCCTTCCCACTTCAAGAGAACATAATATTTGAATACATTTGCATAATGACTGGAAAAGTTGTTTTTTTAACTTCAGATTAATCAGATTTTCAAAGCGCGTCTCGATTTGCATAAAAGTTTTTTTTATTTAAAAGCAGGGAGAGTAAAATAATTGGAATTAGTGGATCCTGTACTGTTTCAACTGGGCCTCTGGGTGGGGAGGGGGTGTCTACTGCATGATGACAGAGACACACAAGAGACACACTGGACAAACACACAGGTGCAGATATGAGAACAGGAAATCACATTTACGTCTCCGGTCCGTCCTCCAGAAGCTTCCTGACAGAAAGAGGAAACGTTTCAGTGAGAGTCGTCACCTGGTGTCAGTTTGATTCTGTTTTATTGTGTCTTATTGTGTTTTATTGTGTTTTATTGTGTTTTATTGTTTTATTGTGTCTTATTGTGTTTTATTGTGTTTTATTGTGTTTTATTGTTTTATTGTGTTTTATTGTGTCTTATTGTGTTTTATTCTGTCTTATTGTGTTTTATTGTTTTATTGTGTTTTATTGTGTTTTATTGTGTCTTATTGTGTCTTATTGTGTTTTATTCTGTCTTATTGTGTTTTATTGTTTTTTATTGTGTTTTATTGTGTTTTATTGTGTCTTATTGTGTCTTATTGTGTTTTATTGTGTTTTATTGTGTCTTATTGTGTTTTATTGTGTCTTATTCTGCTGCTGCAGGCAGACGTCCCTCCAGCATCTCGTAGAGGTCTTCGTGATCCAAAATGTTTGATTTTGCTGCAGATTTTCTAAAGAAATGTGCGATGTGATTTGCAGTTTTAAGTGCGGGAAAATTACAGAAATGAGGGGAAAAAAATCCCTTCCTGTGATAATGCTGCACATCTCAGAGATATGGGACTTCTTTTCTGCGTTGATCTTGTGATATAGAAAACAAAGTGCTCCATCTGCTGTCAGGTTTCAGGTCTAGATGGGCGGGGCTTAGTGACCTCGGGTGTCGATGTTCAGCGTCTGTTTTGACTGCATGTGGTTCGTTGCTGAGGAAATTGTGGACTCAGATAGAGATTAGATCCATTTAAATATCAGGATTTGATGCAATATTTCATTCAGTGACTGGAAAAAGTTCAAAGATCCTGCTGACGGCTGGACGGTTTCTGAAACAGAGACAGAATTATTAAAGGCTTTTAAAGTTTTAGACATTTAGGGAACCAAACGACAAAAAATAATTCACTCTCTTCTTCCCATGAGAGTTTAAAGAGAGACAGAAAGTTTGTTTAAGGATAAAATGTTTGTAAAGAGAACAACAGATATACGAAGAGACGACTGGAGGACAGATGGAGGACGGAGACAGAAGATTTAGGCGCTTTGAGACGATCTGAGCAAATATGGACACAAAAAGAAGAAAAACTAGAGGAGACGGAGGTGAAAGAAAGAAGGATAAATCAGGAGGTGGAGAGGAGGGAAAGAAAAGGAGGAGATGGAATAGAAGAGGAAACCAAAATGTGACAGAACAGGGAGGAAAAACTGGAGGAGGGAAGTGAAAGAGGAACAGGAGGAGGATGAGGAGGGAATGAAGGAGGGGAGAGATTAGATGGAGTGAAAAGTAGAACAGAGGAGGAGAGGAGAAGAGGAGAAGAGAGGAGGAGGAGAAGAGGAGGAGAGGAGGAGAAGAGGAGGAGGGGAGGAGAAGTCGCCTGAGATACAAGTGTAACTAATGTGGGTGAAATCAGCCGCCAGCAACGGCTCAGCTGGGAGAGCAGCTCATCTGGCACACTGGCTCTTATTAATTAATCAGTTATGAGATGGGGGGGGGGGGGGGCAAACGTGAGAGTACAAACGGAGCGACAGGAGATGAAAGGTGGTGCGGGGGTGAGACGGAGGATAAAGAGGGAGACGTAGTATTCCTGACTGCAGGGCAGAGACGCTGACTCAGCGCTCAGCTGCAGAGAAGAACTCCCTGACGAACGTCATGGAGACGGGAGGCGGGAAATAAAAGGAGGAGCTTAACGTCATGGAGACGGGAGGCGGGAAATAAAAGGAGGAGCTTAACGTCATGGAGACGGGAGGCGGGAAATAAAAGGAGGAGCTTAACGTCATGGAGACGCGAGGCGGGAAATAAAAGGAGGAGCTTAACGTCATGGAGACGGGAGGCGGGATAAAAGGAACGTCATGGAGACGGGAGGCGGGAAATAAAAGGAGGAGCTTAACGTCATGGAGACGGGAGGCGGGAAATAAAAGGAGGAGCTTAACGTCATGGAGACGCGAGGCGGGAAATAAAAGGAGGAGCTTAACGTCATGGAGACGGGAGGCGGGAAATAAAAGGAGGAGCTTAACGTCATGGAGACGGGAGGCGGGAAATAAAAGGAGGAGCTTAACGTCATGGAGACGCGAGGCGGGAAATAAAAGGAGCTTACGGAGGTTTTTAAACTCAGAGGTTTTTCTCTTCGGCTGGTTTATTAGTTTATTCAGTTTAAAATCAGGAGGACAGTTTACATGTTACTCAGGAGGAGGAGGAGGAGGAGGAGGAGGAGGAGGAGGAGGAGGAGGAGGTGCTGCACGTATACCAACATTTCATTTAAAACACTTTTACTTTCTACTTATTCAAAACAATGTGCTTCATTTTAAAGATTGTTACGAGTGCATCGTGGTCGCGTCCAAACCCTCAACAACTGGAGAAGAGAAATGTAGATATTCACATGGAGATCTGTCACACCAGACATCAGAGAACCGTTCTCTAAACACCGATGTTCTTCAGGGTTCTTCTCTTCTCTGTTCTTTGACTGAAACTCACCGGATGAATTTTACTTTGAAAATCCATCCCATGTTGCTTTTAGTGAGCAGTGAGTGTTTTTCAGCCTCTGGGATGTTTGTGTGGTTCCACATGATGTGAGAGGACCCCGGTGGGTCAACAGGAGGTTCACGGCACCAAACACAACCCGCTGTAACTCGGTACTGTCGGAGCCCGACGGTTCGTAACGCAGCACGAAGGACCAACGAGGTCGACGAGTCCTTCACGTAAACACTTCAAATCACCGGCTGTGAATAAAACCTGTTGTTGTTGTTGTTTTGTTGTTTCTCTGTTCAGACCACATGAGACGGTGGTGCCGCTGGAGGACCCCATCGTTACCGAGGTGACGCTGACGCTGCAGGAATGGGCGTTACTGTGGAAGCAGCTCTACGTGGTGAGCAGCGTCTCCTTACAAGTACAACAGCTCCTTCACGACACGGTTCCTCTGCAGGTTCTCCTCCCGGGTTTCTGTTTGACTTCACGCCGCCGATACTGAAATGACGTAAACGGGTCGAAATAAAACTGCTCGACCTGCGACCTGCTCTTCAGGTGGTATAACGGCGATAGCGTCCTCAAAGTTAGCATGTTGCCAACGATTTAATCCACAAGCTCTCAGTATCGTCTCACTGCCTCCTCCTAAAATCGTCCTTTACATCCCTCGTATGACAGCTGGTCTCCGCTGACCGACTTGTTGTTAGCCTTGTTGTTAGCGTAGCCGCTCTGACTAACTGATGGCATATTTAGTCATCAAAACGGCTCCGAAGCTCCATGAGCAGCTTCAAACTGTCCCGGCTTTCAGTTTATTGGTGGTTTTACATCATACTGCTCAGAACGCAACCAATCAGAGTGCTCGAAAGGCCGCCGGCTTCAAAGACGGTAAAACTGGATTTGAGTCCAGCGATGTGAGAGTCACGTGTTCGTCAGCTGCGATGCTCGGCGGTGCTCTCCGACGGAGCTCGTGGAGGACGAGCTGTTAACCGGTGCTCCGCCTGCAGCTGTCAGCTGATCCGTTCCAGACGGCTTCACCTCCTCCGTCCAGACATCGTTTCTTACCTTCTCAGCCATCTGTCTACTCGCCTTCTTCTTTCTTTTTACTCCTCTTCACTGTCGCAGCATGTGATCCGATTGGAGATCCATCTGCACCTAAATGGACGGTGTGGGGAGGAGGAGGAGGGGGAGGAGGAGGAGGAAGAGGAGGAGGAGGAGGAAGGAGGAGGAGGAGGAGGGGGAGGAGGAAGAGGAGGAGGAGGAAGAAGAGGAAGAGGAGGAGGAAGAGGGGGGGTGAAAGGGGTTGTGTGAGTTACTGTAAATCCGTTTGAAGTCTAAATCTGTCACATCTCTGTTCTGACGGTTTTTCCCGTCACTCATGTGCTGCCAGTCCGTCACTCCTTCGCTTTCATTCCCCGTTAACAGACTTTTGTCTCTGCTCGCTGCCAGAGTTGAAGACATCAAAGACTAAATTGTCACTGTCGGGTTCTGTGTGACAGATTTTCTATTTCCATCCTGACAGACCTCACATTAATGTGTGTGTGTGTGTGTGTGTGTGTGTGTGTGTGTGTGTGTGTGTGTGTGTGTGTGTGTGTGTGTGTGTGTGTGTGTGTGTGTGTGTGTGTGTGTGTGTGTGTGTGTGTGTGTGTGTGTGTGTTGCTGGTGTGTTGTGTCGGTGGATGAAGAGATAGACGGGGACGATAAGCAGCGACTGTCTGTCACGGACACATGTGGAGAGATAGATAATAAAAGCAGTGAGCGGAGGAGATAGAGGGATGAAGATTGAAGGATGCTGACAGAAACAGGGTGATGAACAGATGATGTCGCCGTGGAGACGGATGAACGTTGTGGGACGAAGGTCCGTCGGTGTGAGAGGAGGGTTTTTATCTGTGATAACAAGCAGCTGCCGGTCCGGTCGTAATATAATATGACATAATATAATATGATATTATATAATATCATATATTATATAATGTAATATAATAGTCCCACAAACAACGCGGACTCAAACTATATCTGAACATGCATTGCGATAAGGAACAGTGTGCTTTGTCGTACGGTCTGAACGTAATTCACAAAAAACTCCTCGATAATAAGTGCTGATTCGTGACAAACCTCAGAACCTTCAGAGTCCTGAAGCTCAGACAAACGTTACCGTAGAAACATCGTTGAAAGTTTAAACGAGTCTTCAAACTTTTACTGACTGAAACTGTGTTTTGATATCTGACGTTTTCTTTTAAATTGCGTGTACGAAACGAAACGAAACCCCCGAGTTTAAATCAGTTTCTACATGACCCAAAGACACCATGACGGGTAGAAACATGTCCACTCTGTCTTCTGTCCACTCTGTCTTCTATATACGGATGTCTGCTTCTTCCCTCCGTCTTTCATTCTGCTGTCTCTTATACTGATGTCAAAGCAGATACAGTAGGACTCTGTGTGTGTGTGTGTGTGTGTGTGTGTGTGTGTGTGTGTGTGTGTGTGTGTGTGTGTGTGTGTGTGTGTGTGTGTGTGTGTGTGTGTGTGTGTGTGTGTGTGTGTGTGTGTGTGTGTGTGTGTGTGTGTGTGTGTGTGTGTGTGTGTGTGTGTGTGTGTGTGTGTGTGTGTGTGTGTGTGTGTGTGTGTGTGTGTGTGTGTGGGCAGGATAGATAGATGTGTGAACAGGGAGCATGTGACAAGCAAACAATGATGGCAAGATGTGAGGACGGGGACGAACACAGAGGGACGCATGTCTTCGCTGTGAAATATGCAGACATGTGTGGGTGTGTGTGTTTGCTTGTGTACAGGTCTTTCTACAGTTGTGGGGACCCAAATGTGGGTTAAAAACTACACTCAGGTTGGTTCTTTTGGCTTTAAAGTGCAAATTGAAGGTCACGACTTGGTTTCACTTTTCAGGTTAGAATGAGGTTGAAGTTTGTCTCGACGTCAGACATGAAGACGGCGACAGACACCTGAACCAACACACTAACAAACCACATTTCATCTTCCAAAATGATATAAAATGACAGAGGAGACAGAAAACAGTGAATCCAAAGAGAAAGAAAGATCTGAAGTTTAATTGGAGGCTGAAAGAATCCAAAAAGATTAAACAAGAAAGAAGAATTGTCGAATTGTCATCCTTCAGTGTTTCACAGCTTCCATTAAAAAACATGAGTGAAAATCAATCAGAAGAAAATAACCGCAGATGCTTTTTTATGCACTTTGCTGCGATGTCGCATCCAAAGAAAAGAAAAGAAAAACACACTTAAATATGGATGATGGAGAGAAGTGGAAGAAGCTGTTAGTTGATTGCTGGTTCTGGGCTTTAATGGGGACTTCCTCCCGTTCGGCTGCCAGACTCTGATGTCTGCAGATAATTGGACGGTCGGCGGGTCGATTCAGGACAGTCGGACGACGGACGGCAGCTCGTAGTAGTAACTTCAGACTGTGTGTGGGTGTGTGTGAATGTCTGTGGAGACAGACGTTATATGAGTGTTCAGACCCGGACTGACCGTCAGGAAAACCCAGTCTGGGAGGATTCCAGGTCAACTTCCCGCCTCGGAGCGCGTGATCACGCTGCAAACACAAAGGAGGCTGTTAACTCGTGAAATCTGCCACTTTCAAGCAAAAATAAAATCTGTCTGAGGTAAGAAAATGTTTCGTTTCAACGGCACTTTAAATAGTAAAGTCTTTACAAGTTTATATAAAAGGAACCCAACAATTCAACATTTACCAGGAGGGAGGAAAGCTTCCTACAATAGGACAGAAAAACTCCCTTTGAACAGGAAGAAATGTCCAACAGATGGAAGGAAAACTCACTTAATACACTTATTAAATCCTTCATAAAAAGAGAAGTGTTTGATTTGAGCTGTGATGGATGTGTGACATCATTGCTGATGGTCTGAGACTGTCAGTGTGACTGGATGTCCTCACAGCCTGACCTCCCCGTCCCCCCCGTCCTCCCCCCTCCCTCCCTGCAGCCCTGCATTGTCTTTACTTTATCCAGTTTGATTGACAGCTCTGTCGTACAGCTCGGTGTGAAAACATCACCTCTGGTTTGTGGCCTCTGACGTGCATCTCTGCATGTTTGTTACGTGTGATACAAAAAAAAAAAAAAGAAGTTTGCCCACAACCTCCCATCATCACTCTAATCAGAGAGCTGGTGTTGAAGCAGACAACCAATCACGTGGCTCATCAAACTGTCGGTTGTCATGAAGCGGTGATGACAGCCGGCATGTCAGAGTGATGCAGGTAGCGGCCGTAAAGAGGAGGAACGGAGGAGGACGGTTGAAAGGAGGAAATACACGTTAAAAATGATTTGAAAAGAGTTCAATAGTTTTATTTCCTGGTGACTCTGCAGTTAGCCGGATTTTAATTAACAGTAGCTTTGAATTCCTGCAAATCTGAAGCCAGGTGAAGCCAAGTGAAAGTGAAGCCAAGTGAAGCCAAGTGAAGGCAGGTGAAGCCAGGTGAAGGCAGGTGAGGGCAGGTGAAGCCAGGTGAAGCCAGGTGAAGCCAGGTGAAGCCAAGTGAAGCCAAGTGAAGGCAGGTGAAGGCAGGTGAAGGCAGGTGAGGGCAGGTGAAGCCAGGTGAAGCCAGGTGAAGCCAGGTGAAGGCAGGTGAAGCCAGGTGAAGCCAGGTGAAGCCAGGTGAAGGCAGGTGAAGCCAGGTGAAGCCAGGTGAAGGCAGGTGAAGGCAGGTGAAGGCAGGTGAAGGCAGGTGAAGCCAGGTGAAGCCAGGTGAAGGCAGGTGAAGGCAGGTGAAGCCAGGTGAAGCCAGGTGAAGCCAGGTGAAGGCAGGTGAAGCCAGGTGAAGCCAGGTGAAGCCAGGTGAAGGCAGGTGAAGGCAGGTGAAGCAGGTGAAGCCAGGTGAAGGCAGGTGAAGCCAGGTGAAGGCAGGTGAAGCCAGGTGAAGCCAGGTGAAGGCAGGTGAAGCCAGGTGAAGCCCCGCGGTGCTGCTGCCTCTGACTCCGTCTCTCTCCTTCTTTGTATGAAGTCTTCTCTCCTATTTCTGTCCTCCACAAACACAATCATCATTTCACCGGGAGGCGCTCTGTGGGCAGCGGCCGCCGGATACAAGTCTTCCTCTTCATCATGGTGGACGTCACCATCTTTGAGTACACACTGTATCTGTGGAGCTGCAGACCGGACGGGGGTGGGGAGGAGGGGGATGAAGAACGATGAGGAGGAGATGCAGACTGGGAGCGGGGAGGAGGAGGAGGAGGAGGAGGAGGAGGAGGAGGAGGAAGAGTTAGGCGGAGGTAGAGGTGCATCTGAAGTCGTGCGGTTTTCTTTCGGTTCGGATCGCTGCTCAGTTTAAACAAAACGGGAAGACGAAGACGACCCGAGACGATTCAGCGTCCTGTCGCAGCTGTGAGTAGAAATAATCATCCACATGTGGCAGCAGGTGTGTGTGTGTGTGTGTGTGTGTGTGTGTGTGTGTGTGTGTGTGTGTGTGTGTGTGTGTGTGTGTGTGTGTGTGTGTGTGTGTGTGTGTGTGTGTGTGTCGAGGATCTATAGTCTTTCAGTAAGTGCAGCGCCGTGGTGACTCACCCGTCGTTGTCATGGCAACGAGGCCCCTTGTTAGCGCGCAGTTTTTTGTTTTTGTTTTTTTATTATTGCATCAGTGGAAAGTGTATAAAAAATATATTTATATATTTATTAATGTCTGTTTTATGTTGCATCACCTCGTGCTGTGATGAAACAGGATGTTGTGTCATTTTTGGGACTTTAGTTAAACGGTCTGTTTCTGTGACAGTTCGTCTTATTTACTGGCTCCTCTGCTGCTTGTTGACTCTGAACCTCGTCCCGGACCGGCCGAGCGGCTTTCCAAAGCTTTCTTGGCCGTCAGTTCTCCGGCGTCAGGAAGCATTTGCTAATTCACCTCCCGGACGCCGTGACCTCTGACCTCCGTCGGAGGGCGATGTCAGCGCTGTGAGGGAAGCTCGTCCTTCCAGAGTGTCTGTTTCCGCTCTGCTGGGCTGGACGAGGCGTTGCCCATCCAAAGTGTGCGCTCATGCAGAACTCAGTACAAATGTGTGTTTTTACACGTTAATGATATGAAGAAATGTCCTTCCAAAACCTCCGGTCCTTGATTTCAGTGCAGACACAAAAAAAACACCACATTTGCGTGAATCAACTTATAAGACGGCCATAAAATATGAAACCCGGTATCACGGCAAAGCGTGAAATAGACACGCCTGTTCTCTACAGCAAAACGTGAGATAGCCACACTGTGGGCTGTCGAGGTGTGAAAGTTGCACGTTTTTGTAACACATGTAAATGTCACGTGACGAAGGATCATGTGACCAAATTACTGCAACAGAGTTATCGAGACCAAGTATAAAAGACACTTTTATTAATTACAGACATTACAAGACATGCGGGGCGACGCGGTCGAATCCAGGTGACGACGTCATTTCTTGGCATGTTTTTGCTAAAATAAAAATGTTCCTGTAAATCACGTGTTTGAAAACATGCAGTAGGTTTTTATTTTTGATCACTACAGGAAAAATGTGTAACTGTCCCGCCTAGACGTCGCCAAGCGTGGCTATCTCATGTTTTGCTCTCGAGGACGAACGTGTCTATTTCACGTTTTGCTGTGATACCCTGCTGCAACATATTATCTACAATATAAATGTTAATTAAACACTCCAGATAGATTAATTAGAATATAATACATCCCATTAAAATTTACTGAATTAGGTATAAAATTAAATCAGTAAATACATTTACGTTTGTAAGCGAGGTGAAATGGATGCTTCTTAAAGACGCTCACTGAGCTCACCTCTCTGATTGGAAGAATGTGTTTCCACAGTTTAGAGGGATGGACAGAAAAATCTGCATCTCTGATGTTCTTGTGGCTTCGCTGTGGAAAGTCCAATAATCCAGGATGTTTGTGAACATGACGAAGAGTCTGCGGTGTGAACTGGACCGAGGTCGTTCTCAGCCTCATAACAGGACTTTAAGATGAAGACAGGAAGTATTTTAAATAAGTCCGAGCTGTTGCAGATCTGAAAAACACCTCGTCACATGTACCTTTAAGAGAAAGTTTCCGTGGTAACCTGCTGGTCGGAGTGTTTTACAGTCGGAGAGGTGGTTGTCCTTCCTGTGTTCCCCTCTAGAAGTACACTCTGCACGACACGAGGTGGCTGGCATCCCCACTATCTCATCCGGCTTCTGGCATCCCTGCTGCTGGGTGTGTGTGTGTGTGTGTGTGTGTGTGTGTGTGTGTGTGTGTGTGTGTGTGTGTGTGTGTGTGTGTGTGTGTGTGTGTGTGTGTGTGTGTGTGTGTGTGTGTGTGTGTGTGTGTGTGTGTGTGTGTGTGCAGCGTTCACACAAGGTCATGAGAGGATTTTGGATGAAGTTTGAACCAAACTAACAAGTACAGGACACACACACACACACACACACACACACACACACACACACACACACACACACACACACACACACACACACACACACACACACACACACACACACACACACACACACACACACACTCTGCATGCTGCGTCTCTCCTGCTTCACCAGTCTCTCCTACATCTGGACCAGCTGCTAGTTTTTAGCTCAGAGTTACAAAAAGAGGTTTATTTGAATTTGCGGATGTTTTTCTGAAGCATCCAGCGTCTCTAAATAATGATTCCACCTGCAGAGCAGCAGCTGCACCTGTCAGTGTTTCCACATAAACACCTTTTAGCCTGCGTGTTTATGATGGAAATAGAAATACGATGACACTTAAATGTCCTGAGTTGATCTCAAAGTTAGATATTAATATATAGCCTGATTTTTATATACGAAGACTGTGAATGTTAATCTGTTACACCAATCACAAAGTAGAAATTGATACGTGCTGTTCATAAAGACATCTTAGAGTTTGTTTACTTTATGTTGTTTACAAATAAATATTTAGCCTCTTTATTTTGTTATTTTTGCTTGGAAGATTTTTTTTGTTCAGTTGTCAAGCGAGTACATTTGAATGATTTTAATACTTTTAATGGACTGAAGTCGGGACTCAGTATCAGCAGATGATCAATATTAGATGATTTCATTGTGACATAAACACAGTAATAAAGATGAACTTTATATTTGGGAGATTCTATATTTTCGCTACATTTTTTCAGGTAAAAACACTTTAACTTTTAAACAGACTCACATCAGGTAGTTTCACATCAAAGCTTCTCTTCAGTCTGTTTGGAAGATTTTCTACTGAAACTTCATTCAGAGTAAAAACCGAAGAATCTCTCAGAAACACGGGACTGAAAAGATGAAAGTAGTCAGACATCTCTCAGAGGAGAGTCTGAACAGGAGAGTTTAAACAGGAGAGTTTAAACAGGAGAGTCTGAACAGGAGAGTCTGAACAGGAGAGTTTAAACAGGAGAGTCTGAACAGGAGAGTTTGAACAGGAGAGTTTGAACAGGAGAGTTTGAACAGGAGAGTCTGAACAGGAGAGTTTGAACAGGAGAGTTTGAACAGGAGAGTTTCAACAGGAGAGTCTGAACAGGGGAGTTTGAACAGGAGAGTTTGAACAGGAGAGTTTGAACAGGAGAGTTTGAACAGGAGAGTCTGAACAGGAGAGTCTGAACAGGAGAGTTTGAACAGGAGAGTCTGAACAGGAGAGTTTGAACAGGAGAGTCTGAACAGGAGAGTCTGAACAGGAGAGTTTGAACAGGAGAGTCTGAACAGGAGAGTTTGAACAGGAGAGTCTGAACAGGAGAGTTTGAACAGGAGAGTTTGAAGAGGAGCCTCTTTGTTTTTCGTCCCCCGGCGGTTCGTCTCAGCGCTGTTGTCTTGGCAGCAGCCGCTCTGCCAGGTGTGAAAGCGAAGCGGCACGTCGTGCTAATGGATCAGAGGTGTCGCCGGCGCCCCTCTGACCCGGGACGCCTCCGAGCGGCAACCTCCCCGAAGTAATCATCGGTTACACATTACAGATCAGCTGATTAAACCTGCAGCCCGACGCTCAGAGCCCGTTAGCGAGCCGAGTTTATGAGGCTGTGTTGCACCAACACACTTCAGCTGAGCATCCTGGAGCTGCAATCATCCTCCCATTCATCACACGGCCGATCATGTGTGAATGATATCAGCTGTAACAGGAGGATCATCCGTGACTCATTATTCTCCACTCGCTGCTTTTTAAAGAGCTGAACTCCAGCTTTGATTCTAGTTCAGCTTCAGCTGGACGAGTTGCTGCCTATTTATTATCCACATTGTTAGATATTTGGATTTATACTGATGATTGTGAGCAGCAAGTCATCTTAACAAAGATAAAACAATAGTTTTCTTTTAGGATTTAATGACTACACTCCCTGAGGTTTTTAATGACTCGCCTGTGTTGAAGAACTAAAGATAAAATACTAAAACAAGACCATTTATAGCTGATTTATATCCCTGCCTTATTGATAATTGAACATTTTAAATCTCCTCCACCCATGACGTCACCTGTTGGTTTTTAAACTCCTGTTTTGAAGCCTCAGAGTTTGGCAGTTTTGGTCGTCGCCATCTTGTTTTTTTTGGTGCCTAAAGTGACCATATTTGGACAACTTGGGGAGGAGTGAGCGGGGGTGAACTTGAGGACACTATGCCCCGCCCACCTTTACCAGAAACTGCACTGCAGGCATGTCAATCAAACCAGACACGTGTTTGACTCCTGATATCTAATCAATGCTGGAAGCTGATCAGCTTTTCAATGGGAGTCTATTGAAGACAGGTTTTGCCCCTAGTGGCCCTCAGTGGAATTACACTTTAAGGCACTTCTGCACTGGCTTCATTTTTTTGGACCCGGAGAATACCAAAAAAATGTATACAGTTTGTGGCCTCAACAAATAAATTCTATTTTTTTTATTTTTTTTTTTTTTTTAATGAACAATGATGAGCTTTTAGCATCTTTCAGCTCTGTGTTTTGGTTTTTACAGATTCATTCATTTACAGATTTTTCCTGCTGCCACATCAACAACAAAAAGATTAAATAACAGATTTTTTTTTTAACTATTTGAAGATGCAGTTGAAACTGCGACATGTTGAACTAGTTTTATATCCTGATCCAACATGAGTTACACCGTCAGACATTCAGCCTCTTGTGAAAACACCTTCCTCTTCGCTCATTTGTCAGGTGTGAAAATGTCTCATGGAACGGAGGTGTTGGAAACGTGCCGTCAGATGTCAGAGCTGTCAGGATGAATAAAATCGTATTAGATATTAATGCCGAGCTGTGACGGTCTCTAACTCCCCCCCCCCCCCCCCCCCGGCCACCCGGAGGCCCACCTTTTGCCCCCGACCCGCCGCTTTACAACCATCTGATGGAGTATTGTGTTGCGGTGGAGGCTGTGTGGGTGTTTGGAGATGTGACGCTGGACCTCTTTCAGTTTGTGGCTTGTCAGAGTGATTAAGATCTTCGTCTCACGTCGGCCAGCGCAGCAATAAAGAGGAAAGTAAATGTTTGATTTAGTCGACAGCAGCGAGAGCTGCAGCTCAGCTGGAAGCTGCCTTGTAAGCTTCAATATCCAGCACTTGTTTTCTTTGTATTTACGGGCTGAAATGTTTCTTTGACTTTGCTGATATGAAACAGAAAATCTACAAACAGCTTCATTATGTTGGATTAGCTGTTTTTTAATGTTGTTGTTTTTTTGACAGCACTGAGGTGGTAAAGATGTGCTAAACGGTGTTCGTGAAGGTGTGATTACAGACATCAGCTGGGGAGGGAGGTGGGGGTGGGGGGGGGGGGGACTAAATCCATAAATAGTCGACAACAAAAGAGGTTTCCTCTTCCACTGTGGCTGGAAACAACAACACCACCACGGTTATCTGGACCTGTGAGATCTCTCTGTGTGTGTGTGTGTGTGTGTGTGTGTGTGTGTGTGTGTGTGTGTGTGTGTGTGTGTGTGTGTGTGTGTGTGTGTGTGTGTGTGTGTGTGTGTGTGTGTGTGTGTGTGGGCAGAGAGGGTCAAAGGTCACCGCACATCTACCCACCGACTGGGACGGCCAGATGTCCCGAATAAATCCAGTTCAATATTACTGCAGCACAAATATGTGTTTTACTGCTCTTGTTATTTAAGGTTGAGCTTTTTTAAACGAGATGAATCTGCAGTTATGGATCATATTCTATCAGATCAGCACGTTTGTGTCGTCTCTTTTCTGTAAGCGCTTCGTATCTCCAAAACGTCAACAAGCTCAGATAAACAAGCAAAACCAAGTGTATTTTAACAAAGTTTATTTATTTTTATTTTCTCAACTCATCTAATACTTCAGTTTATCAGAAAAAAAATATCTGATTTAAAATCACAGAATCTGGAGAGTTCTGCTTTTCACTGGATAGAAAGGGTCTTAAAATCTTAATCTGAAACTGCAGTGAAGTAAAAAGTGTAAAATGTTCCTCTGAGATTTGGTGGAGTGGAAGTAGAAAGTTTAAAGCTGCATAAAATGTAAAATACTAAACATGGAACGCGTCGCTGCAACTTCTCGTTTTTCAGTGTTATTTATTTTGAGTCGTTAAGAGAAGCGATCTGGTTGGTGCATAATTGATAACGATAATTAAAGTGTACTTAAAGAAGACGTGTAAAAGGTTTTAGTCTGAAGATGCTGCTGCATCTTTAATGCTCACGCGCTCTTTCATTCGGACTCAGAGAGCATCACAGAGCGTTAGCTTCTCCCTAAAAGCTAAACTAAACGGATGCTGAGGGGAGCGGCTGTGCGGGACTGCTGCTGTTGCTAAGCAACCGCTGGAAATCCAATAAAAAATAATAAAAATCAACGTGGCTAAAAGTCATAATATTTTTAACCCGGAGCGGAGAGCTGCAGTCGGGATCGCTCGGCTGCGACGGGACGTTACAAACATCTCCGACACCCAGAAACACATCTGCTACCCTGTTATAATATCTTGTACACAGATGTACCGTCATCAATAACTTTGATTATCTGATTTATGGGATGTTTGGTCGCGGTGAGCTGATGAAGGTTTTCGTGCTCGTGGACCGAGACGTGACCGAAGGAGACATAAAGAGCTTCAGCTGAAGTTGTTGTTCTTTTTTACCTCCTGGACATTAAACCCGACTGTCTGCTGCTGAAGGCCTGCAGGGCAAATTAAAGTGCTAATAATAGAGCATGCTGTCAGGGTGTGTGTGTGTGTGTGTGTGTGTGTGTGTGTGTGTGTGTGTGTGTGTGTGTGTGTGTGTGTGTGTGTGTGTGTGTGTGTGTGTGTGTGTGTGTGTGTGCTGCTGAGACTTTTGATGAGTCAGCGAAACACGCCTCCGTTTAAAGACGCTGAATTCCTTCCGGCTCGTTAGACAGAAGTCATTTTCACATGTGCATGAAAAATGTGATTACAGAGCTGCAACTAATGATTACATTCACCATCGATTGTTTTCTCTGATTCATTGTTTGGTTAATAAAGTGCGACCAAAAAAGTTCTGGGAGCTCAAAATCTTGTTTTCCTCGTTAAGTCCGACCTGAAAATAATTTAGTTTAGAGAGAAAAGGTGAAAAAACTCAATCATAGAAAATGGAACCAGTGATTTCTTTTAGGGATTTTTATTTGATAAATAACTTGAGCAGTGAAATTATTATCATGATATTTTTTTTTTTGAAAAGCCTCATTCACATCCCTGTTTGTATGAATAGTTTTGATGGGAAGTATTTAGTATTTTCGTGTTGTTTATTCGTCACGGTGCCACAATAGAAAGTTCTTCAGGAAAAGATCGCTCTTTGGTTGAAACCGGTATGTTGCGTACGTTAAATACGTTACGTACGTTACCTGAAATAAATCCACGTTGACTTTCGCTGAAAGGTTTCGGTGGAAGTCTGATTGATCCATCCAACCACCCCGACCTCCTCCCTCAGACTTCCTCATTCTTCAGACGACATCACATGACTTCCTGTTTGGAGTCAGCGAAGGTGTTAGTTGATATAAAATCTGTGTTTCTCTCCTTCCTGGCTGGTTTACAGTCCAGAAATATAACAGTGAACTCATTCACCTCAGCATCCAATAGAAACACCACAGAGAAGATAATGCGTGAATCTAACGCGTCTGTCCGTCTGTCCGTCTGTCCATCAGAAACACAAAGTGGATCTGTTCTACAAGGTCCGCCACGTGATGATGGAGCTGATCGACCTGAGGAGGCAGCTGCTGTCGGGTCACCTGACGCAGGACCAGAGCCGAGACGTCAAGAGACACATCACCGTCCGACTGGACTGGGGCAACGAGTGAGGAAACACACACACACACACACACACACACACACACACACACACACACACACACACACACACACACACACACACACACACACACACACACACACACACACACACACACACACACACACACACACACACACACACACACACACTCACACATCCAATATCTGTATAAACATGAAGCAAAACATCGAGACATGTAAAGAGGAAAAGATTAAATTCAGATACTTCTATAAATCTGCCTCAGCAGGTTCCCAGAAAGCCGTTTTATACGCTGATATATGTTTTATTGATGCGACGTTTGTTTATGCACAAAAAAATAGCTGAAATATCCGACGCCGCGCCCTCTAAATATGAGCTGAGGACGTCAGATTGGCGCCCCCCGACACCCACGCAGAGCAAATAGAAGTACGGTTTGGAGGCAGGTGGATGAAACCGTATACGAGTGGTTTGAAAAAGACTCACGGGAGCTCGTTGAAAAGGCTGATGGGAGAAAAAAAACACATGAAATGGAGAGAAATTGCCCGGCGGCTTGAGATTGAGTTATTAATACCGGAGGAGCGAGAGGTGGGAGACCCGGTTCTGTTTCTCAGGTTATTTACAGCTGCACTCTGCTGTCAGCGGAGACCAGACCGACGGAGGATCAGGACGACTGTTATTACGCTAATAGAAAGGGAGGTTTTTCAGTTTCTTAGAGGAAACTCAAACAATAATTCAGAAGGAGATGAAAAAGTTTAGAAGCTGCTCCTGTTACGCTCTAACGGAGCAGCAGGAAGCTACAACCTTCATCAGGAAGTATTCAGATCGACGTCATCACTGAGTTATGAACGTTAACGTCACCGCTGGTACGAGAACATCTGTGATTTCACCGCAGACCTGAAACTTGTTTCTGCTTACAGCCGAGTTCCTGAGCCCATGCAGTGATTTCCACTTGAAAATCACGGCTGTTTGAAGCCGTTTTCACACCAAACCAAACAAGATATCAATTATTCAATAAGTTAATCGTCGGTTTTAACCCTCATTTCCTTATAAAAACAAATATAAAGGCGCTGAATCCAGTATTACAACCTGAAGTACTTCTGACCTTCTGCAACCATCAACACAGAAACAGAGACTTTGTTTTTCATTCACACTTTACAAAACGGTTTGTGAGAATATTTTTTATTTTAAGACGAAGGTCACGACTCTGTGGGTGAAAGATGTGGTTGTTGAGATTGAACAGAAAGTAATCCAGAGGAACATTATCCTGGAGGCCACCTCTGAGATGACTTTAATATACTGTGTGTGTGTGTGTGTGTGTGTGTGTGTGTGTGTGTGTGTGTGTGTGTGTGTGTGTGTGTGTGTGTGTGTGTGTGTGTGTGTGTGTGTGTGTGTGTGTGTGTGTGTGTGTGTGAGGGCTTCAGGTGGGTGAATAGCTTTGTGTTTCCTGGATCCATATTGGAAACCTTTTTTGTCTGAAGGTTGAATAAAAACAGAATGAGGTTGTTTCTCTATCCGTGTTTTTCTGTCTCCTCCCGCAGACATCTGGGTCTGGACTTGGTGCCGAGGAAAGAGTTCGAGAGCGTCGACGAGGACCAGATAAGCGTGTCAGATCTTTATAAGATGGTGAGACCTTTATTCAGTTTAACTGTTCACACACTGAGTCAATGACAACCTCAGCAAACACAGTAATCCTGTTAATCTAACAGGAACTACAATCCCGAGTTACATCCCATAATGAGTGCTGTAGAAGAGTTCATGCAAACTAATGCTCAAGAGAGGGAAGACAAAAGTAAATTTAAAATTCTGAAATGCATAATGAATTTGTTAAGTCAGAAATTCAGTTCTGGATTGTGAAATACCTTCGCTAACAAAGTAGCTGTGATGCTAACCAAAGAGCTATCAACATCTGGCTACTTTAAAAAAACGTACTTTTCCTTTATGTAACTTAAAACAGGTTTTTTTTGTTTTTAGTTATTTGTAAATGTTAAATAAGATTCAGTCAGAGATTCCAAAGAATTCAGATTTAAATAATTTGTTTTCGAATCTCATCACAACTTCTTAAATAAATCTGGTTTAACAGCAAATTCAAACAGTTCAGTTTTTCATCTTGTGAACAGCTCATGTTTTACACCGGAATTAAATTATATTAATGATTACTTTCCCCCGTTATTCCCTCTGAGAAATGTGTGTCTGTGACGGCCGGCGGCTCTTCGGTGATTGCAGCTTGGATTTGTGTTGGCTGGAAATAAAACTCGGTCGGAGCTTCGAGTTTCAAATCAGAGTGCAGGTGGGACGCGGAGGTTTGAAAAGCCGGAGGCCTGTGCAGCTGGTGCAGGAACCAGACCAACAGATGTCCTACACAACTCAAGTTTCAGATCAAACTTTGTGGTCCAGAAGGAACAGTGATTGTGAGGTTGGCTGTGTCGCCTGCTGTCTGCTGCTGCTGTCAATCAGACACCTGTTGCTGCCTTCTGATTCGCTCGCTTCTCCCGTTTCATCTTTTCTCTGACGACAACCTGCGAGTCTGATTTCGAAGGTTCAACCTGGAGCACCGAGCAGCAGCGTGTTTCCTCCCTGCTGCTGCCGCTGCTCCGATTTTATTGTAGAAATGCCAAACTGAACGTCCTGATTATGGCGTGATCTCGTCCAATCAGAGGGCAGCAGAGGAGATGAAGAGTCGGGTCTTTCTGTTGGACACCGAACACCTCAGAGGGTCCCGGTCCGAACCACCGTGTAAAACCACAGCTCGCCGGGAGGCTTTTATCAACATTCATCTGAATAATCTGGGCGCTTATTTTTATCTTTTAGCCTTTAAACCATCATATTTTGTAGTTTAGTTTCACAGTTTTCCTCCTGAATGTTTTTTTTTTTTCTCTTTTTCCAGCTGCTCAACTAAAAAGTCTTTGAATGGTTGAGCTGACGGATCTAAACGAGGAGAAATGTCACCGACGTTGTGGCTTTTCTTTCATCTGTTTTTCTTTCATCGTGACTTCAGTGCCGCCACATGTCAGAACTTTGTCACGCGAGGCGCTAATGTCACCGACTAACGGCGTGTTTTCACCATCAGGTGTATATTTAGGTGTAAATGTGACACTTCTTACGTTAAAAAAAAATTGTAGCTTTAAAGTGATTCTTTGTTCTGCGTGTGTTTTGTAATATTGATGGATATTCGTTGGTTCAACCGGCATCAGATTCATAAGAATAAGTGGATGTAATTAGTGAGCTGCTGCTGAGACGTGTTCACGCTCTCAGTTAGACTTCAACTTCTGAGTCTTACATCAGTCCTGCTTTAAATAGCTGAGCTACACCAGTCAGACACCGTCGTCGTGGTGATTCCCCTTTGTCCTGTTGCCTAGAGACCGATCTGGAGACGGGATGAGAGACGGGGAGGTGAAGTGTTTAAGTTATAGATGGAAAACAGAAACGGTCCAAAGACGCAGCGAGTGTTCAGTTACAGTAAATATATTTTTCAGAGCGGATTGTTTTCTTTACAGGAGATAAAAACAACAAACAAACAACAAACAAACAAAAGCAGGTTCAATAGACGAGAGGCAGACGTGAAATTATGATCATGAAATGATTTATTCTCCTCAATCATGGAAATGAAATGTTTTTCTGTTCACTGATCGGTGATGAATTTGAAAAAGATCCGTAAAGATTCAGCAGGCGGAAAATACAAACAACAAGAACACAAAGTAAACAACAGGAAACTTTCCCAAACAATCATTTTGAAGAAGAGAGTAAATATAAACCAACTGTCACAC
>NW_027210725.1:1135000-1171112 GCF_029030835.1 Brachyistius frenatus
CACTGATTTATCCTGCTGAATCAGCACAATTATAGGAAATCAACTTGGGAGATTTGAAGAAAAATGGTCGCAGGATGTCTTCAGAAAACCAAAATTACCAACTAATATTTAAATCAAGCAAAATGATAACTGGAGTAGGAAGGTGGGATGAAGACGACGATGCGAGCCAAAACGTTTCCACTAAACTTAAAGACTGTTTGTTGTTCTGATTTGTGTTTGTCAGCGAGAAGTTCATGGTGAGACTGAACAAGAACGGAGGACCAAAGAACCCCGAGAAGGTCGACCGGCTGTGTGCCCTCTTCACGGTAACACACACACACACACACACACACACACACACACACACACACACACACACACACACACACACACACACACACACACACACACACACACACACACACACACACACACACACACACACACACACACACACACACACACACACACACACACACACACACACACACGAACACACACACACACACAGTTTAAGAAGATGACATCTGAAACACAGAGGATGGATATAAAAGTAAGAAAGCAGCGCCCCCTGTTGTTCAGTTGAAGTATCAACTCTGACAAACATATTTCAATATCTGTGTTTATGAAGCTTTTTGGGTGAAACCACCTCCAGTTTCTTCACGCAGTATCTTCAGTAATGATGGAAACGCCACGCAAGTTAATATTATTTAACTATCAGAGCATCTGAAAATGTAGAGACTCATTTAAACAGCAGATATGAACTCTCCTCCGTTATCTCTGATGTATGAACTAGATTTATTAAAAGTCCTTTTCTTGAGTTTTAAGTGGCAGCTGATGGTTTAAAAACATACAGTTCAAAATAAATTAATCAATAAATCAATACAAATTAGTTTTCTATTGTTCCTTTTATGTATTTTATTAAATTTCGTTCCCTTCATATAGACCAGCACGTCTGGAAAGATAATAAACCTCCTTGATTCCTTGAAATCTTTTAAATCTGGTGTTTCGTTTCCAATATCTGAGTTTTTTTTCTTCCTCTTGGACTCTTCAGGATCTGAGCAACAAAGACATGAAGAGAGATCTCTACATCGTCTCACAGGTTATACGAACCGGTAAGTGTGACATGCAGGACAAAACGCCTGAAATAAAGGAGTTGATTTTTAAAAAGTTTATAACAATGGTGCTCTTCCTGTCGCAGGCCGCATGCTGCTGAACGACAGTAAGAAAGGTCCGCCGCATGTCCAGTACCGCCGACCGTACGGCTGCGCGGTTCTGGCCATGAGCGACGTGCTGCAGACCATCTCCGAGCTCAAAGAGGAGAAAGACTTCGTCCTGAAGGTCTACACGTAAGTTTGTGAGAGTCGGTGGAGGAGGGGAAAAACGATCTATGCCCTAAACTGCAATACCACCGAGCGCCACTAGAGGTCAAAGGGCAGCGAGAAAGAGAGACGATGAAGACGATGTTTCTTCTTCAGACCGTCTCTCTCTGACGGTTTGTTATGTAAAGGAGACAACGATGTTTCCCTGCAGCTGCAGACACACTTCACTGCCTCTGCAGTCTGATAATGCCGTCAGCACACACACACTCTCACACACACACACACACACACACACACACACACACACACACACACACACACACACACACACACACACACACACACACACACACACACACACACACACACACACAGGATGACATCATGTTGTTATTGAGTACTGTAGGGCTGCTGCAGGTGAGTCTTCAGAAGGTTCAGCCAAGAGGGATTCCCTGTGTGTGTGTGTGTGTGTGTGTGTGTGTGTGTGTGTGTGTGTGTGTGTGTGTGTGTGTGTGTGTGTGTGTGCGTGTGCGTGTGTGCGTGTGTGCGTGTGCGTGTTAGGATGCTTCATGGTTATCACTCAGTGATGTTGTGAACTCTGCCAGAGTTAGAAACATATTTTCTTCATGATGTAACATGAATGTTTTATTTTTGTCCTCCAGGTGTAACAACGAGAACGAATGGTACCAGATCCACGAGAACATCATCCGCAAGTCCAGCACCAAGTACACCGCGCCCAGCACCAACTACGGTGTGTGTGTGTGTGTGTGTGTGTGTGTGTGTGTGTGTGTGTGTGTGTGTGTGTGTGTGTGTGTGTGTGTGTGTGTGTGTGTGTGTGTGTGTGTGTGTGTGTGTGTGTGTGTGTGTGTGTGTGTGTGTGTGCAGATCAGATGTTATAAAAAAATGCACATTTTTATGCTGTTTTGTTCCAGCCATGTCCAGTTACTGGAATTTTTTTTTTCTGTTTCTGTCCCGCCTCTCTCCTCCTCTTCCTCTTTCTCCTCCTCCTCCTCCTCCTCCTCCCTTCCTCCTCCTCCTCTTCCTCCCCCCTGCAGGTCTGATCATCTCCCTGCAGCTGCTGCGGGGCGACATGGATCAGGTCCGCAGAGAGAACCCGCTCATCTTCAGCAGGGGCGTCGCCATCACACGCAAACTGGGCTTCCCCGACGTCATCATGCCCGGTCAGTCATTTCTCCCTCTGAACCACGTGAAGGATTCACCGTTCAGCCGCTTTGTTCTGGCAGTGGAACGTGTGTCTTCTTTTTATCCTGCTGCTATTATAACATTATGTTTTTAGAAACCACAACTGAATGAATGGGACTCGTTAGTCAGAGGTTTCTGTGCTACAGGACGTGTACGCCTGCAGAGTATTCAGCTTCTGTCGGACATTATTTTGACGTCTTACAGTCAAAACCACAAATGAAAATCATCAGATTTGTGCTCGTGTTTGTTTCGTTTCTCGGTGACATGCGAATGTGTTTTGTTTGTGTCCTTGCAGGCGACATCCGTAACGACCTGTACCTGACGCTGGAGCGGGGCGACTTCGAGAGAGGAGGGAAGAGCGTGCAGAAGAACATCGAGGTCACCGTCTACGTGCTGTACGCCGACGGGGAGATCCTGAAGGTAGCGACGCCGCTCTCGTATCGCGGGTTGATCAATAGTTTGATGTGCAGCGAGTCGATGATCCGTCTCTCTCCTGCAGGACTGCATCAGTCTGGGTTCGGGCGAGCCGGGCGTCCCGGAGCACCGCTCCTTCGTGCTCTACCACAACAACAGCCCCCGATGGAGCGAGGTCATCAAGCTGCCCATCCCCATCGACCGCTTCCGGGGGTCGCACCTCCGCTTCGAGTTCAGACACTGCTCCAGTGAGTCCAGCTCACGGCCGGTCGGATGATCGCTTTCACACAGGAAACAAACACGAGAGCACAAACAACACGTTCTGAGGTTTTCATGTGATTTTTATTTTCAGATCTCTGATAATCTGACTGTTTCTCTTCTTCTTTCTGCAGCGAAGGACAAAGGAGAGAAGAAGCTGTTCGGCTTCGCCTTCACTCCTCTGATGAGGGAGGACGGAACCACTCTGTCCGACGAGAGCCACGAGCTCTACGTCTACAAGGTCCGGCACGCTGCACGGGTTCAATGTGTTTGTTCACTTCCTGCTTCCTAATAATCAGACTTTCATGATAAATCACTCAGAGATGATTCACAATCAAATTACACAAACTTCCTGGAGAGATTTTCAAAATAATGCGCATACCTGGTGCAGTTTTACATCTACAAATATCCTGGAGGCGACAAAATAAAAGCACAACATTTTTAATGGAACCATCTACTGCTTCTTCTTCCTCCTCCTCCTCCTCCTCAGTGTGATGAGAACACCACCTTCAGTAACCACGCCCTCTACCTGGGCCTGCCCTGCTGTAAGGAGGACTTCAACAGCTGTCCCAGCATCCCGTCCAGCCTCGTCTTCCAGCGCAGCACCAAGGAGACTTTCTGGATCTCCACACAGCTCTCGTCCACCAAACTCACCCAGAACGGTACGAGACGCTCCTCATTGGAAATATAGAAGTAAAGCTTTCATTCCTGATGGTTGACTCCTCTCTGGTCTTCCAGTGGACCTCCTGGCGCTGCTGAAGTGGAAGGCTCATCCCGACCGGGTCATGGACATCCTGGGACGACTGAGACACGTCAGCGGGGAGGAGATCGTCAAGGTGAGCTGAGGTTTCGTTAGTTTCTCCACGACGAGGACGGACTCGGATGTTCTTCACCGGAGGAATCACGATCTGTCAGGTTTGATTTTATAAGACTTCCTGCGTCACCTGGAAGCTTCTCCACTCGCTGAGGTGCGAGACTGTCGGCAGGACGTCTCACGGCGGTTCCAGCCGTCGGTGTCGGAGTGTGTTTCTATTTCTGTGAAGATGAAGCTGAACTCTGTCAGTGTTACAGAGCTATAAAACCAGCCTCAAACAACACGCCAGATTTTACACTGCAATAACGAACATTCGCTGCAAACACAGGCAGCCAGGGCAACAGAAAACCTGTTCAAAACATAAAGAAATGCAAATATTTCCAAGATATAATTACATAAATAAAATCCAAATTTATTTTCCTCACCTCGCAATTTTTGCTAATTTCTGCAATTTTACCACAAAAAACCCTCTGATCTGTCCGTCTGTCTGTCCGTCTGTCTGTCCATCTGTCCATCTGTCTGTCTGTCTGTCTGTCTGACTGACAGTTTCTCCAGGACATCCTCGACACCTTGTTCTCCATCTTGGACGACAACACGGACAAATACGGGCCGCTGGTGTTCCAGTCGCTGGTGAGTGTTTTATTACTGAGTTACTAACTGGATGTGAAACCGTTCATAATTCACCTTTTGTTGCTGAGATGACGTCAGATTTTCTCCATGTAAGTGTCTCGTCGTCCCCGTCTCCTCCAGGTGTTTATCATCAACCTCCTCCGGGACAGTAAGTACTACCACTTCAGGCCGGTGATGGACACGTACATCCAGAAGCACTTTGCTGGCGCGTTGGCTTACAAGTGAGTGTTTCACCCACACAGTTTATTTTTAGCTGTCTGGTCCACAACTTTATTGTTCTGGTTCCTGTTTCCTTCAGTGGAGCTAAAACAGAGTGAGTACAACCAGAAACATGAATCTAAATCATAGAGTGGATATAAAAGTGTTCGTAGCTTCCAGGTCTGTAAAATGTCTTCAGCTGCAATACCAGCGAGTGCCACTAGAGGTCGGCTCCAAAAAGCCTCCGGCTCCATAGACTCCCATTCAACTTCTCATCAATTTGAGTGAAGGGTACACAGGATATACAGTATATTCAATATTTTGCCCCCAACTGACCAGAAAATCCGAGAGAGCGGTTTTAGATCAAGTTCCTGAATCTGTGTCTCAGATGCTGAAATGTTATAATTCAACTCAAATGCGTCATTTTTCATGTCTGTTGTGTTTCAGGGAGCTGATCCGGTGTCTGAAGTGGTACATGGACCGGTCCGCCGAGGTGGTCCGGCAGGACCACATCCAGGAGGCCATGAGGGTGAGAGAGACGGTATCTCAACTCTGAGCTGAACACCAGCGGTTAAATCTACTAATTAAAACAGCTTTTAACTTTAGTTTTAAATCTTTTTAAGCTTTTGTAATTCTTCCCTCTCATCGTCCCGACGTGGTCGACTGACTAAAAGCCGACTGCACGTGTTCAGAGTTGCGTCAGCGTCGTAGTCCGAGCTGAGAATAGATGTTCAGACAAACGCTGCTCAGCACGCTGAAATATTCATCAGGCTCGAACATCAACGAGGTCACGCTGTCGTTGTAGAAGTGGACGCGGTGAATTATTGAGGGCAGTTTTGACACGCAGCAGCTGTGAGTTCAGATCTGACACTTTTTATTTATTTATTTTTTCATCTTTTACGAATCTGTTTGCGTCGGCCGCCGAGTTTCAGCTCGTTTCACTCTGAACTCGCTCAACGTTTTACGAACTACTGGACCGACATGCTGGTTCCTTAAAAACAAAATCAGTACAAATATCAACATCCAAATCTTCTCGGTACAATCAGGTATCTGTTTTCAAGTTTTAAGACAACTACACACGTTACTTTTTTTTTTTTTTTTTTTTTTTTTTTATAAAACCCTATTATAGTTTAAAAGAAAAGAATTCAAATGTAAAAGCAATTAAAAAAAATTGTCTGTAAGATTTAATTTGTGTTGCTGCTCCAGCTATACGCCTGAAACTGATGCAGTCATACTTTAAAACAAGATTAATAAATGAGAAGTCCCTTAAAAATGAGTTATGAATGCTTTAAAAAGCAGTCACATCTAACTGGGGGTGTAAAATTAAAAAAATGTAATTAAGAAGAATAATTTTCACGTCCTCCTGGATAGTTAATGTGTCATTAAAACAAGTGAAGGAGTTCAGAAATCTTCACATTGGGGATAAAATGTATAGAATATATAAAATAATAAAAATAAACTTTATTTGTGGAGCACAAAGAGCTTCACAGCAAGAAAATCACACAAAACATCAGATATAAAGGAACATAAATCACATCAATCAAAATGTGAGTAAAAATAAAAAATAAATTAAACACAGAGCAATAATACAATAAAATACGTTCTAATCCATCAGGCCCTGGAGTACCTGTTCAAGTTCATCGTCCAGTCCCGGATCCTGTACTCCCGGGCTACATGCGGGATGGAGGAGGAGCATTTCCGCACCAGCATCCAGGAGCTCTTCCAGTCCATCCGCTTCGTCCTCAGCCTCGACAGCCGCAACTCAGAGACCCTCATCTTCACTCAGGTGAGGAAGAGTCGCTGTTCTCCGGTCGTTTAATGGTTTCTTTTAAAGCGGCGTTGATGTACTTCCTGTGTTTCTTGTGTCTGTAGTTTACGGAGACTCTCTTCTGCTTTTATAACAGCTAATACTAAGAAGCTTTAATAAACACTCGTGTAGTTTAGTTGAGCTTCCCGTCTCCTCTCAGCTGCTGTAATCTGACTGTGATCTCCTCTTTCTGCTGGTACCTCGGACCTCTCCTTCCTTCACCTCCTCTTTCAATCTCCTCCACTTCTTTGCTCCTTCATTTGGGTCCTTATTATTCCTCCTCCTCCTCCTACTCCTCCACCCACGGCACCGCAGGCCTCCCAGCCTTGTCCAGGCCCAAATCAGGCCCCCGGCGCCGGGCCTGCTGCTCCCTTAGCTCTAGCCCTCGCCCCGGGCCCGGCCCAGCCGCCCGCCCCAGGACAGGCTCCTGGCAGCGGGCCGGCCAGCTGCACTCAGGCCTGGAGCTCCAACGCTCTGCGGCCGTCTCCGCTGTCAGTAAGTAGACGTGTGGAAGGAAGCCCGGAGTCCGAATTCACCTGTCACACACACACACACACACACACACACACACACACACACACACACACACACACACACACACACACACACACACACACACACACACACCTGTGATCCTGCACACCCGGACTGCTCTCACACACTCCCGTCCTGCACCGGCTGTATGATCCTCGTCACCACACTCGGCTCATGAAGTCACATCCCGTCCTGAGGAGGCGCCGCTCGCTCACATCGGACCCTCCAGGACTTTCACACAGTTTCTCTGTGACTGTTGAGATCTGATTTGTGTCTCTTCTGTGTGTTTTAATCATGTTGAACTGGTTATGAATTAACATCTCTCACGTTGTCCTCTTTTTTAATCTTTTTCTGATCTCTGTTATCTGTTAATTATTAAATTCTCTCTCTTCACTCTCCTTTTAAAACCAGTGAACAGCTGTTCTGTATTACAGAAGGCAGAAGCTCTATTTACAAAACAAATAATTAATACTGCGTGTTTGGACTAAAGAATATGTAATTAATAATAATAATAATAATATGTCTGTCCTCCTCCTGAAAAACAACCAAACAGGTGTTTTGTTAAAGAAGTATATTATGACCCACAGTTACATTTTAAAGTTCGGCGACCTCTGGTGGCCGCCAAGATAACAACAATCTGGTTTCTCAGGAGTTTAAACATCAGATGACCTTTGACCTCCCAAAAGGTTTGTTGTCATCCAAAGAAAACAATTGTCACTGTTTTTATGAATAGAAACCCATCAATGATTAGATATTAGGCTTCAGATAGCGGTATGTTTTGGGGGAGTGTCTGTTTGATTGACAGGCCTGTGGTGCAGTCAGCTTTCCGCTGTAGGTGGGCGGGGCATGCTCGATGAAAACAGCTCTTCTCTGTGTTCACTGTGACTTTTCTCTCCACTCCCTTCACTCTAACTTATTAACCTCACAACCCGGCGTCTCCTTCCTCCTCCTCTTCCTCTTCCTCCTCTGTAAACATCCTCACTCACCCTTCCTCTGTCTCCCCCTCCTCTTCCTCAGGCCGCCCTGTTGAACTCCTTCCCCGCCATCTTCGACGAGCTGCTGCAGATGTTCACGGTGCAGGAGGTGGCCGAGTTCGTGCGCGGCACCCTGGGCAGCATGCCGTCCACGGTGCACATCGGACAGTCCATGGACGTGGTGAAGCTGCAGTCCATCGCCCGGACGGTCGACAGCCGGCTCTTCTCGTTCCCCGGTAAACATCGGGAATAATATAGAATATATTCCCACATAGTGAATGTGAATGTGGTTCAAATGTGTGAACGCGAAAAATAACACCCAAGTCTTACAACATGGAAAATGATGTCATCTGAAGTGTAATGTTTGGCAGATGAATCTCCTGATGAGTTCTTGCTTTCTTTAATTTAATATAAACAGTTTAGGTATTAATCTGCCAACATGTTCCTTCAATAAACATTTTAATATGATTATAATCTGCTACAAACAGCTCTTAAAATACATAAATGAATGCAAGCTCCTTTCTGTTTTGCCTTCCTATGATTTTTTTTTTGTTGGGTTAACCAGTGTGTGTGTGTGTGTGTGTGTGTGTGTGTGTGTGTGTGTGTGTGTGTGTGTGTGTGTGTGTGTGTGTGTGTGTGTGTGTGTGTGTGTGTGTGTGTGTGTGTGTGTGTGTGTGTGTGTGCCTCCCCCCTCCCCCCTCAGAGTCTCGTAGGATCCTGCTCCCTGTGGTCCTGCATCACATCCATCTACATCTGAGGCAGCAGAAGGAGCTGCTCATCTGCTCTGGAATACTCAGCTCCATCTTCTCTATTATCAAGACCAGCTCACTGGTAACACACACACACACACACACACACACACACACACACACACACACACACACACACACACACACACACACACACACACACACACACACACACACACACACACACACACACACACACACACTCTCTCACACACACACACTTCTCACTTCTTCTTCTCCTGTTTTGTTTTTTTTCTCTCCTCCTTCCTCTCGTCTCCTCCTCCAGGACACGTCGGTGCAGGAGGAGGTGGAGATGATGGTGGAGTCCCTGCTGGACGTCCTCCTGCAGACCCTGCTGTCAATCATGAGCAAGAGCCAATCGCAGGAGGCGGTAAGGGGTCAACGCTGTCCGCAGTGCACCGCGGAGATCACTGTTAGTAACTAACAATACGACTACTACTACTTCACCTCCCGGCCCGCCTCGTCAGTCCTGCACCTGCCTGCCTCCCTCTCTACTACAGCTGGGCAATACTCTCACTCATTAATGATAATATTCTCTTAAAATCCTGCTTCACTATTCTCACATCTAAATGACAGAAAGTTAAATTCCAACTGAATGTGGCTCACTGAGATTTGAAACTGAAATTATTATGAATAATTAGATAACGATGACAGTATTGATTTGGTCCATGTTGCCCTCCTCCAATCAGCTGATCCGTCTCATCAGACACTCCTCACGTTTCATCCTCCTTTCATCGCTTATTAAAAGTTTCCTTTTGTTCTTCTTTGCATCCGTTCTTTCTTTATTTATAGTGTATGATTTCAGAGTCTTGCGGTTCTTATGAGTTTTTTATTTTTATTTATCTTAGTGATTGATTGTTCCATGACGGTCCAACTTTCTTCATTTCCATTTCCCTCCTTTCATCTTTGGCTCCATCTCAGTCTGGCTCCTCCCGGCCTCTTCCTCAACACCTCCATTTATTCTCTAATATATTATATTCTCTAACTGGGAGTAGAAGCCCAGAAATAACAAAGTAAAGACAGATCAGGGGTTCTCAACTGGTGGGTCGTGGCCCAAATGTTCATCGTGCGGCCCTTTTTGAGTGGAAAAAGAAAAAAGTCCATCTTTTATTTTGAAGGACATACGTTTCCCATGATGCAGTGCACCTGCTGCTGTTTGCTTCTAGCCTCGAACGAATCACATTAGTCGTTAGCTTTCATTCTTTTATTCTTTTTATGCATTTCTATAACAAGTTGATGATTTTTAAACTCTGCCTTTTTATTGTTTTTGTTTATTTCATGTTTTAATAGTGCATGAAGGCATTATGGAGCATTATGACTGAAATTTTAGAGATACAAATATCCAGTTGAGAACAGACATGAAACATAATGTTGTTGCTGCTCAGAAACATTCAGCTTTCTCAAGTCAAGTCCAATAAAAGGAGGCGTCACTTCGCCCTAAATTCATTGGATTTGTTGTTTACTTATAAAAACAATCTGGCATTTATTACATATTTATATTCAAAATGCATTCACACAGAGTGACACCTGTAGTGAAGAGGCCACTGATCAGGGGTCAGTTTGGGGAGGAGCCTGTCTTACCCCGCCGTCGTCCATCTCTGTGATTGGCTCACGTGACTGTCCCCCTCCTCTCCTCATTGGCAGGGAGAGTACGTGTCCTGCCTCCTGTCGCTGCTGCGCCAGATGACGGACATCCACTTTCAGCACCTGATGGACAACTTCCAGAGCAAAGAGGAGGTCAAGGTAGGAGACCGCCGCCGTCACGGAGGAGGCGTGGCCAGCTCCGGCCTCACGTCGTTCCTCATGTAAACAAAGATCTGATCCTTCTCCTCAGGAGTTCCTGTTGAAGATCCTGTGTGTGTTCAGGAACCTGATGAAGCTCAGTATTTTCCCCCGTGACTGGAACATCATGAGGCTCCTCACCAGCAAGTAAGACACCGAAAAATCATCTGCCAGACAACCACGTCGGTGTCGGAGCTGGACCGAGTAATGTGTGTGTGTGTGTGTGTGTGTGTGTGTGTGTGTGTGTGTGTGTGTGTGTGTCCTTCCTGCAGCATCATCCTGACCACGGCTCAGTACCTCTCTCCTGCTCTGCACAAGAACTTCACCGAGGCCGACTTTGACTTCAAGGTACTCGACTGTAACTGTCACACTTCATGCAAGAAAAAAACAATCTGCAAGAAGTGAAAACCACAAGAAACCAGCTGAGGTTTATTTCTTCCTGCTGGCTATCTCACACGAGTCACTCTCACCGTCAACGTGATTCTTTTCACTTTCGACAACATAAAGCTTAAAGTCAAACCACATAACAGAAGTGATTTACTGAACCTGAAAAACCACATGAACCGCAGTCGGTGATCTTTACCGTCACACACTCACATAATAAATAAATGGAAGCTGTGTTCAGAAAGAAAAGGTTGTTTTTGTGTGTGTGAGCAGGTGTGGAACTCGTACTTCAGCCTGGCCGTGCTGTACATCAACCAGCCCAGTTTACAGCTGGAAAACCTGAGTCCTGCCAAGAGGAAGAAGGTCTTAGACAAGTAAGAGCACACAAACAACTAACGCTCACAAACCCAACATTTACTGGAGCTGGAATATTTCTGTGATGTGCAGCCTGATTATTATCACAGGAAGTGACTACATATCATTCTTTATCAGGTAGTTCTTAAAAAGAAAATTATTTTCTCAACCTGCAATTCTTTTAAATTCCCACAATTTATTTCAAAAAAGTCGCCGCAAACATGTCTGATTGCAACAATCACAAAATAATCCTGGAGGGACCGATTCCTGCCGTTACACACACACACACACACACACACACACACACACACACACACACACACACACACACACACACACACACACACACACACACACACACACACACACACACACACTCACTCACACACACACACACACACACACACACACACACACACACACACACACACACACACACACACACACACACACACACACACACACACACACACACACACACACACACACACACACACACACACACACACACACTCACACACACACACACACACACACACACACACACACACACTCACTCACACACACACACACACACACACACACACACACACACACACACACACACACACACACACACACACACACACACACACACACACACACACACACACACACACACACACACACACACACACACACACACACACTCACACACACACACACACACACACACACACACACACACACACACACACACACACACACACACACACACACACACACACACTTGTCCTCAGACTTGGTGTCTTCTGCAGCTAAAACGCTGAAAGTCAGAATTTGAAAGAAGCCGTTTTCCTCTTTGAAGTGAAGCCGCTCCACAAACTCTCCGACCTACTTTATCAGTCTTGCAGGAACACTTCTTTTCTCCAGGAAAGCTCGTCTCCCCTCGTTATTTCTACCAGAGTCCCGGGAACCAGGCAGCACCCGGATGTTCAACGTCCTCAGGCAGCAGGAGTTCCTCCGCTTTCAAAAGGGATTTACTAACAAAAATAAACAGGAAAACAAAAAGCAGATGAAACTCCCACGAGAGTCCGGAAAAATACAGGACAACACGGACTACATACACTCCGGAGAGGAGGACAGCGAGGGGCAGGTGAACCTGGTCAGAGCAGACAGGAAGATGAAATCAATCAAACTGGAAACAGGACACCAGACAAGCTGCTGGGTTTTAGTTTTTCTGTTGTTTCTTTGTTTTGCTCGACGACTCTTTTGTTCTCGACACAGACCGACTGCACGTTGATCCAGAGAGTGTTTGATTGATTACTTGAAGTCATTTTGGTGTTTGAACTGATGAACTTTGTGCGTTTGCAGGTACGGTGACATGAGAGTGATGATGACCTACGAACTGTTCAGCATGTGGCAGAACCTGGGTAAGAGCCTCTCAGGAGGATTCCTCTCTTCTTATTTCCCTTTTAAACAGGCTGCCACCATCTTGATTCACAGACTGTTCCTTTAAATGTGAATCAGTCCTGCAAACGTTCAAATATAAACATGACAGAATCACATTATGCTACGTCGCTGTTGTGTATTTATTATATCTGTTGTCTGTAATCAAATCAAATAGAATCATTTTTGGGGCTAATCGTACTTTCTCTGTACGAACTCTTCTTCTCTGATGCGGTTTTGATGGATGACGTGTTTGACAGTTTGAAACGTTTCTGCCGGTTGCAGGTGAGAATAAGATCCACTTCATCCCCGGGATGATCGGCCCGTTCCTCGGCGTCACGCTCGTCCCTCAGGTGGAGGTTCGCAACATCATGATCCCCATCTTCCACGACATGATGGACTGGGAGCAGCGCAAGAACGGGAACTTCAAACAGGTACGAGCACACACACACACACACACACACACACACACACACACACACACACACACACACACACACACACACACACACACACACACACACACACACACTCACACACTCACTCACACACACACACACACACACACACACACACACACACACACACACACACACACACACACACACACACACACACACACACACACACACACACACACACACACACACACACACACACACACACACACACACACACACACACACACACACCTTCAACCAGAGGAAGTCAGGTTGTGTGTGTGTGTGTGTGTGTGTGTGTGTGTGATTGCAGGTGGAGGCGGAGCTCATCGACAAGCTGGACAGTTTGGTTTCTGAAGGGAAAGGTGACGAGAACTACCGGGAGCTCTTCGGTCTGCTGTGAGGAACTCCGACACGATTCTTCTTCACACTTTTCAAACACTCGACTCTTAAACCGGCGTGAATCCTGCTGTCGTGTCTCTCTCTCTCTCTGATAACTCATTAACTCTCCGTTTCTCTGCTCTAACGCTGCTCTCGTGTGTCTGCTTTGCTGCGGGACTAGAACCCAGCTGTTTGGGCCCTACCCGAGGTACGACCACCACACAGGCTGCCCATGGGTTCGCTCGCCCCCCGCCACTCTGCCTCTTTATCTCCCCACTGTAGAAAACCTGCAACCCAGCCTCCATCAATCACATGCAGACAGACTCCCATTTCTCCTGTTGAACAACTTATTTGTGCTTTAATTGAACATTTTTCAGTCCAGGGAATCCTAAAACTAGTAATCCTAAAACTAGTAATACTAAAACTAGCAATACTAAAACTAGCAATACTAAAACTAGTAATCCTAAAACTAGTAATCCTAAAACTAGTAATACTAAAACTAGCAATACTAAAACTAGTAATCCTAAAACTAGCAATACTAAAACTAGCAATACTAAAACTAGCAATACTAAAACTAGTAATCCTAAAACTAGCAATACTAAAACTAGCAATACTAAAACTAGCAATACTAAAATTAGTAATACTAAAACTAGTAATACTCAAACTAGTAATACTCAAACTAGTTATTTTCTTGAAGATTTTGACATTAAAAAAAAAGTTTAAAAATGTTTCAGGCTGCTTTTGTCCTGAACCAAAATATGAGGTATTATGAAGAGTCTCAGATCTCGGTCCGGACCAAAGGACCAAAACTTGATCCGACCAAAAGAGGTGATCTCGGTGGGTCGGATCAAACTGAAACATCATTTCAGACTTTCCAACTAATTACAGGAAGTTGAGGCCGGTTATCGTCACTCGTTAAATAATAGAAGAAGAACCAGGAGAGAATCCCGAGCATTTAACTGTAATTTGGTGCTTATTTTCTGAGAGGACCAAAAGTCCCTGTTGTAACACTATAATAATATTATTAATAATAATAATAATAATAATAATATTAATAATAATGATCATAATAATGATGATAATAATAATGATAATAATAATAATAATGATAATAATAATAATAATAATAATAATGATAATAATATAGTGGCAACAAAATCAATCTGTTCATTCATTTTTCTTCATTAAATCTGTAAAACGTTCCGAGCTGAATTGACAACACGCCGAGGTCAGCACGCAGCAACTACAGACCAATCAGAGTCGAGAACAGGAACACGTGTTTGTCATGTAAAGTTCTAGTTTAGTTCGTTCACTAAAGAACTGTAAAGGTGTAAAACTGTCACCACTATGTAAAGAAGTTATTTAACGACACCGGCGCTGTCTTGTCAGATAATTGGAGGTGACATCATCTCATTTTTGCACGTTTTCTTTGAAGTCTGCTGGAGAAGATCGAGCAGGAGACGTGGAGGGAGACGGGGATCTCCTTCGTCACCTCCGTCACCCGGCTGATGGAGCGACTGCTGGACTACCGGTAAACTCCGGCGCCAACGACGTAGAGAAGCCGGGCTCATTAGGAGGTGAAGTGGACTTTTTAATATGATGTTTATTATTTTATTATTTTTCTCCAGCGACTGCATGAAGGGAGACGAGACGGAAAACAAGAAGATCGGCTGCACTGTTAATCTGCTGGTAAGACGTGACGTCATTCCATCAAACAGTTCAGAGACCGTTCCCGTTGAACGCAGCGCAGCGATGCACCCGCAGCAGCAGGAAGCAGCGACCTTCATCAGGAAGTCTTCAGACCGTCGTCTCTTGCGTGTTGGAGAGTTTCTCTGCTCGACGAAGGTCGTTGCTTCCTGCTGCTGCGGGTGCATCGCTGCGCTGCGTTCAACGGGAACGGTCTCTGAACTCATTGATGACGCCTCATATTGATATCTTACTCAGAAACTTTTCACAACAACGGGAAGTTTTAGATTTTGTAAACGTGGACATTGATTGCTTTGTATCGTCTCAGAATTTCTACAAGTCCGAGATCAACAAGGAGGAGATGTACATCCGCTACATCCACAAACTGTGCGACATGCATCTGCAGGCTGAGAACTACACCGGTACGCTCGGTCACAACGACGCTCCCGCGGGGACGTCCGTCATGTCCACGCACACCTGAAGGACGCCGGACTGACGTCCTGCTGCTGTTTGTCCACAGAGGCGGCGTTCACGCTGCTGTTGTACTGGGAGCTGCTGCACTGGGACGAACGACCGCTCAAAGACTTCCTGCATTATCCCGCTCAGACCGAGTGGCACCGCAAGGAGGGGCTCTGCCGCAAAGTCATCCACTACTTCAACAAGGGGAAGGTGAGCCGTCACACTCAGGACAAAACAAGCTTCCAGATACTTTTACATCCAACCACAAAAAAACATTCAATTCTCAGATTCAAGAAGCAGAAAACAGAAAATATTTGTAACTTCTGCTTTAAAAATGACAAACATATAGTTGTCAGCATAGTTTTTAATTTGAAACCACAATAAAGAAGTGTGTGTGTGTGTGTGTGTGTGTGTGTGTGTGTGTGTGTGTGTGTGTGTGTGTGTGTGTGTGTGTGTGTGTGTGTGTGTGTGTGTAGTGTTGGGAGTACGGTATTCCTCTGTGCAGAGAGTTGGCCTTTCAGTATGAATCTCTCTACGACTACCAGAGTCTCAGCTGGATTCGGGTGAGCAACAAACTCTGCTTTCTATTTTTTTACTAGTGATTATTATTATTATTATTATTATTATTATTATTATTATTATTATGATCATCATCATCAGTGATTATCCTCCTGTTGTATTCTATAAATTGGCTCAAACTCTATAAATACGACTTCTCCTTGTAGAAAATGGAGGCGGCGTATTACGACAACATCATGGAGCAGCAGCGTCTGGAGCCCGAGTTCTTCAGGGTTGGATTCTACGGCAGGAAGTTCCCCTTCTTCCTCCGAGTCAGTGACCGCTTCAAATAATCTGTCTAAAAAGTGTAATTTGTCATTAACAAGATGATTTCTGCCTTTTATTTTTGATTCACTCCCACCAGAACAAAGAGTTCGTCTGCCGTGGCCATGACTACGAAAGGTTGGAGGCCTTCCAGCAAAGGATGCTGGGAGAATTCCCACAAGCCATCGCGATGCAGCACCCCAACCAACCCGACGAGGCCATCCTGCAGTGTGACGCGCAGTGTATCCTCCAAGTGTGTGTGTGTGTGTGTGTGTGTGTGTGTGTGTGTGTGTGTGTGTGTGTGTGTGTGTGTGTGTGTGTGTGTGTGTGTGTGTGTGTGTGTGTGTGTGTCGTCCGTGTGTTCAGTTTGACCTTTGACCCCGTCCTCCTCAGACCTCCAGATCTACGCGGTGACGCCGGTACCGGACAGCGTGGGCGTCCTCCAGATGGACCGGGTCCCGGACCGCATCAAGAGCTTCTACCGGGTGAACAACGTGCGGCGCTTCCGGTACGACCGGCCGTTCCACAAAGGACCCAAAGACCGCGACAACGAGTTCAAGGTAAACCATCGTTACGGCGCTCCTGCTGCAGACTGAAGCATAACTCCAGCTTAAACTATGAAGGCAGTTATTAAATATGATAATAAAACAATATTAAAAATCAACGTAGGTCTGATGAACGGATGTTTAAACGCTTCATGCACCTCTTTCGTTTGCTGTCGCCGGTTTCAGAGTCTCTGGATCGAGAGGACGACTCTGATCCTCACCCACCCGCTGCCGGGCATCTCACGCTGGTTCGAGGTGGAGAAGAGAGAGCTGGTGAGGGAAGGAAAGACATTTATATTTGACTAATTTAATAAAAGCCTGTAAAACCCTCACCTGTGCCCTCCCGGCCGGCAGGTGGAGGTGAGCCCGTTGGAGAACGCCATCTCGGTGGTGGAGAACAAGAACCAGGAGCTGCGGACGCTGATCAGCCAATATCAACACAAGCAGCTGCACGGCAACATCAACCTGCTCAGCATGACGCTCAACGGGGTCATCGACGCCGCCGTCAACGGAGGCATCGCCAGATACCAAGAGGTCAGACACACAAAACAAAACAGATTTATCTCCTTCATCACCAGCAGACTCTGAAGGATGGATCCACCCTCGGCAATAAAAGTCCTGAATTCTCTTTGGTTTGTGTTGGAACAAAGCAGACCGACAGGTTGTTTTTAATCACGGAGTCATTAAAGAAATGAAGACTAAATGAGCCGAAAGAACATCTGCTCTTTCCTGGACAGACTTTGGGTGGAAGGATCTCGTCAGGTTTTTTTTTTTTAAACGTCAGCAGAGTTTCTGAAATAAAACCGTTTCCTGGTGAAGAAAAGTTGAATCACCACCAACGAGCTGCTTTCACTCCTGTAATCATAAAAAAGAAATAATCACAACTATCATGGAAAAGGTTTTAAAAACAACAACTACATTCAGTTTTGAGTCATGGTATCCAGATAAGAGACCTAAAAGTCCTGAAAACAGATTTATGTTTAATATTCAGCTGATAGCAAGTCAGAAAAACTCTCAGGAGAAAATGGATGACGGCTGATTTACCATGTTGTTTTATTGTACAATTTTTCTTTTTTCTTCCATGTATTATTTACACTTTGTGTTATTTTACTTTATTCTTTTCACCCTTGTTAAAATAGGAACATCATGTCAACATGTTCTGCTCTAAATAGAAATAGAAAAGATGTAATCCCGTGTTGGTTGTGTTTGTCGGGCTCCAGGCTTTCTTCGATAAGGAGTACATCACCAGCCACCCCGAAGACACGGAGAAGATCACGCAGCTCAAAGACCTGATGCAGGAGCAGGTGACTCATCCTTCCCTCTTTAGGAGAAGTCACCTCCCTCCGTTACCACGCTGACCTTATTCTCCCGCAGGTTCACATCCTCGGAGTCGGCCTCGCCGTGCACGAGAAGCTGGTGCACCCAGAAATGCGTCCCCTGCACAAGAAGCTGATAGACCAGTTCCAGATGATGCGGAGCAGCCTCTGCCATGTGAGTGCAGATCTGTGTGTGTGTGTGTGTGTGTGTGTGTGTGTGTGTGTGTGTGTGTGTGTGTGTGTGTGTGTGTGTGTGTGTGTGTGTGTGTGTGTGTGTGTGTGTGTGTGTGTGTGTGTGTGTGTGTGTGTGTGTGTGTGTGGGCAGTGTGAATATTCAGAGCAGTGCTTCTATGTGGCGTTGCAGGGTCTGCCTGGTTTAGACAAGGCCAACGCTCCCCGAGGGATCCTGGCCTCTCACAGCCCCATGAGCCCCGAGAGCTTCAAGCTCATGCACCGGCACAGGTCAGCACAACACACACACACACACACACACACACACACACACACACACACACACACACACACACACACACACACACACACCAGCCTGTCACTCATCCATCCAGACAAACACGATGTCACCAACACATCTTCTTCTTCTTCCCCCCACTGGCTCCGCCTCCACGTGTTTCTCATTAACGATCCGTGATGATGTCGTCTCCGGATTCTTCATCGCACTTTTCTGAAAGTCTGCCATCTTCTTCTTCTTCTTCTTCTTCTTCTCCTCTCTCTGTCTCTCCTTCCTCCTCCACGTTCACTCTCATTTCTCACCTCCTGCACGTTCTGGATGTTATTTTTGCGTTCTTCCTGGTTTTTGTTTTTTCTCTGCACGTCTTCCTCCCTTCCTGTCCCACCTCCTCCGTCCTCCTCTTCACCTCCTCTCCTGTCCCTCTCCTCTCTGTTCCCTTGGTTTTCCCTCCTCGCAGCCCCATTGCCGTTTTGACTCCCGTTCGCAACTCCTCCTCCTCTCTCTCCTCTCACACCTCCAGCGAGACGGGGAACGTGGGCAACCTGCTGATCCTGGCTGACGGGATGGTGGTGGAGCATCCGGAGGACTTCTACCGCATGCAGGTCAGTGGAGGACACCAGAGGACGGAAACTACAGGAAACAGGAAATACCAGCTGTGTAATGACTATGAACTCTGTGCAGGTAGAAAGTTACAGGGATGTAAAGTTACATCGTATGTACCAAGATTGACGCTGTTCTCTCTTTTTCCAGCTAACGCTCATGTGCTGTTCGTATTATTCATTTTTCTAACATTTTGTTTTGTCAGAATATATCAGAATTTTTTTAGTGTCATCGTTGAGGCTTCAACGAATTTGAAGAACAAATACTCCAACACAACACGAGGGATTTTAGGCCCAAAAGAACCTCTGAAATAAAAGAAACACATAAATATATATAACTAGATTGAATCTGTTATTTACTGTAGAATGAAATCCATAGAAACTGATGCAGGAAGCTGCACAGGTGACTCAGGTGATTCAGGTGATTCAGGTGACTCAGGTGACTCAGGTGACTCAGGTGATTCAGGTGATTCAGGTGACTCAGGTGATTCAGGTGATTCAGGTGATTCAGGTGATTCAGGTGATTCAGGTGATTCAGGTGTCTCAGGTGACTCAGGTGATTCAGGTGATTCAGGTGACTCAGGTGATTCAGGTGATTCAGGTGATTCAGGTGACTCAGGTGATTCAGGTGATTCAGGTGATTCAGGTGATTCAGGTGATTCAGGTGATTCAGGTGACTCAGGTGATTCAGGTGACTCAGGTGATTCAGGTGATTCAGGTGACTCAGGTGACTCAGGTGATTCAGGTGACTCAGGTGATTCAGGTGATTCAGGTGACTCAGGTGACTCAGGTGATTCAGGTGATTCAGGTGATTCAGGTGATTCAGGTGACTCAGGTGATTCAGGTGACTCAGGTGATTCAGGTGATTCAGGTGACTCAGGTGACTCAGGTGATTCAGGTGACTCAGGTGACTCAGGTGACTCAGGTGATTCAGGTGATTCAGGTGATTCAGGTGACTCAGGTGACTCAGGTGATTCAGGTGCTCCCTGAAATGGAACTCATTGGTTTTGTTGGTGAAAGCTCTTATTACCAAGTCTTGGTTATAAAGTTGCTGAGATTTCAAAATAAAAGATATTAAAATAATGACTTTATATGATAACTTTGTCTCTGCAGGCGAGTCCGTCCTCCTCCAGTCTTAGCTCCACCCACTCCGCGCCCTCTCAGATGATGAACTCCGCCCCCTCCACCATCAGAGGTGAGCAGTGAGGATAGAGTGTGAAACCACGGCATCATGGGAAAGTGTTTGCTGAGGAGGGTTTGTGTTCCCGACACGTTGAGTCACACGACGTTTGCTGTCCGTCTGCAGTCGGTTCTCCGTCTCTGCCGGACAAATACCGCCACAACCGAGAGATGCTGATGCTGCTGCCGCCGCACAGAGAGAGGCCGAGCAGCGCCATGTACACCAACATCACGGAGAACGGGCAGGTACGCAGCCACGGCAGACTGCCTCCCTTTAGTCATGATTGACAGCTTCTTGCCCCTCCTCCCCGACCACACAGGAACTCAACTGACCGACGATTGGTTCTGGAAATACTTGTAGTGTTGTCAGTCTCACAGCAAGGATTCATGGCTCCTTGATTTAATCTGACACACTTACTGTGATATTGTTTCGTCTGATCCCAGATAAACAGATGGAAACAGAAACACGAGCCTTCATGCAAACAAAAGCTTTAATAGTTTGGAGGAGCTGAATATTTCAGTACAAATTCAGAAAGAAATATAATTCCAAAACTCAGTAAATCAGATGGTTCTGGATCCAGAAAAAGAACTAAAGAGGCCAAAAAACATTCACTGAAGAAATGAAGAACTAACAGGATCATAAAACTGAACACCAAAACAGACTAAATACAGCAGGGAGAGGAGGACAGCGAGGGACAGGCAAGAGGTGAAGTAGACCAGGACACAGGAGGCGAGTGACTTCAAAGTAAAACAGGAAACTAAAAGATTGAAATAAAAAGCGAACCTTGACAGCAGGCGGAAGAAAAACAAACGTATAAGAAACACATTAATGTGGTTTATAAACTTGAAGTCTCCGTTTTCAGCCAACCAACTTCCAGCGGGCGTTGTTCCACCAGGTGATCGGTCCGTGTAAACCCTGCAGCGACCCCAACCTCTCCGTGGCCGAGAAAGGTAGGCGTGAACTTCTTCTCCTTCTTCCTCTTCGTCTCCGCTCGTCTTCCTCACCGTCCTGCGTTTCCTCCCCTCCAGTCCTCACCACCCCGAGCAGCTGGAGTCTGGACAGCGGCACCAGAGAGCCCCTCCCCTTCCTGTCCGCCCACGTCGGCAGCGTCATGGCGCCTCCCGTCCCCCCGCGCAACCTGCCGCATGGTACGACGCGTCCGCTGCGCGCATGTTTGTGTTTGTTTGTTCGGGGGGAGGAGGGGGAGGCTTTGTTGTTGTGTAATTTTGCAGGTGTTGGGATGTTGTTGTTTATTTTCCTGTCAGAAATGTTCCTGTTGTTGTTGTCTGCTTTTGTTATTGGACCTTTATTACACTTTTCTAGACCTTTTCGTATTTATTTGTATTTATTTGTGTTTATTTAATGTTGATGTGTCGGGACGAGTCCGTAGCAGGAACAATGTGACGCGTCACCGCGTTTATAGCCGAAGATCATTTCCCCTCGATGGACCTTCAGTGATGAAGAAACATTTTCGACATTCAAAAGTGGAACAGCTCAAAAAAATACTCCAAAAAAATACCTGGAATTTAAAAGTTCAGTCTGAAGAATTCAGGAGATTTATCATCAGAAAGGGAATCTCATTGTTATATTGATGTTTTCATTGCTGGACGTAGAATGAGCTGTTAATATCTCAGAAGGGACAAACCACAGATTCACTTCCACCGTAGATTCTCCTGCAAGCGACGCCTCACCACTAGATGGCACCAGATCTACGCACTGCTCCTTTAATGGGTGTCACCTCCCCTCCCTCACACTCCTCCGCCTCCTCTTCCTCATCTCTCTTCTCCTCTTCCTCCTCTCCTCTCTTCTCCCTTCTTCTTTGCTGTCCTCCTTTCTTCCTTTCTGGTCTGAGTTGTGTGTGTGTGTGTGTGTGTGTGTGTGTGTGTGTGTGTGTGTGTGTGTGTGTGTGTGTGTGTGTGTGTGTGTGTGTGTGTGTGTGTGCGTGCGAGCATCTCTCAGTCAGTCCTGCTGTGTCTCCCCCTGTAGGACAACACCTGTCGATGCACTTTGATGCTTTCCACCACCAGGTCAGCGACCTCCCTCCAGCTCTCCCCGCGCGCTCCTTACGAAAGGTACCCTCCTCCTCACCCTCCTCCTCCTCACCCTCCCTCCTCCTCCTCCTCCTCACCTTCCTCCTCCTCACCCTCCTCCTCCTCACCTTCCTCCTGCTCCTCCTCTTCCTCCTCACCCCTTGCTGTCTGTCTGTCTGTCACGACATCGTGCTGTTCGTCTCCATCTGAGCCTCCGCGTGACTTTAAACACAAGAAAAGAGTCGTTTGTATTGAAACGTCCCAACGACTAAAAAGCAAAATACAGCGTCATCTTTTTTCATTGTTCTGATCTTCGATCTCGTTCACAGCTGAGGTTCATAATCTGAGAGATTTCCTGACACCATCTTCCTGCTGTGTGTCTCCATGTGTGTTTTCCTGCTTCCTGTCCTCCTCGTCTCCCCGTGGACGTTTTGGTTTCACACAACAAAGACTTCATATTTTCCTCTTCGTGCTCACCTTCTATGATAAAAACGTGCTGTTTTATTCCGTTTTTATTGTTTTAATATTTACGTAGCGGATGAACATCTCCTCCTTGTAGATCTCTGACTCGTAGAAATTCTGAGAAAATATAAAACAATGTCCACGTTTCTGTTTTTGCTGTTTGTGCGTCGCTGTGCTGCGTTCAACAGGAACTCTGAACTTCGTGTTTATTGTAATAACTGTACTAACGTGTTTGTGTCCTCCCTCTGTCTCGTCCTCTCCAGTCGCCCCTGCACCCTATACCTGCCTCGCCCACCAGTCCGCAGTCCATCCTGGATGGCAGTAACTCCACCCTGTCAGGCAGCGCCAGCTCCGGAGTCTCCTCCCTCAGTGAGAGCAACTTCGGTGGCCCCGCCTCCTCCTCCGACCCCCCCGCCAGCCGAACAGACACCCTGGAGTCGGCCCCCGGCAGCCAGGCCTGGACCACCGACCAGGAAGACCTCGACTCGCTCTACCAGCCCGTCAGGTACAGCGTCTCCGAGCCCGACGTCCTGGACGGCGTCAAACCCCCGCCCTGCCGCAGCCACTCCGCCCCGGGAGGTGTCGCCCCGGGCCAGGCCGGTGGTCAAATCCAGCCCCAGGCTCCGGGTTCGGCCTCCGCCGGAGCTCCACAGTTGCAGCAGCAGGACGGGCCGTCGCACCCCCCGCACCACTACTACCACCACCACTTCCACCCGCACTACATCCCCCACCACCCGCCGCTCTACCACCTCCACGAGCCCCCGGCCCTGCCCCCCAAACCGTACCTCAGGGAGGGCTGCATCCCCGAGGAGGACGCCCAGTCCGCCCCCCCCAATGCTCCTCCGGCGCCGCGGCCGATGCCACGCAAGATCTCCCAGCCCATCATCGCAGCCACCAAGGACGAGCAGGCCAAAGTGGCGTGGGAGCACGGCGTCAGCGAGGAGTAGGACGGCAGCGAGGAGTAGGACGTCAGCGAGGAGTAGGACGACGGCAGCGAGGAGTTGGACGTCAGCGAGGAGTAGGACGGCAGCGAGGAGTAGGACGTCGGCAGAGTAGGACGGCAGCGAGGAGTAGGACGTCAGCGAGGAGTAGGACGGCAGCGAGGAGTAGGACGGCAGCGAGGAGTAGGACGGCAGCGAGGAGTTGGACGTCAGCGAGGAGTTGGACGTCAGCGAGGAGTAGGACGGCAGTGAGGAGTCAGCGAGGAGTAGGACGGCAGTGAAGAGTCAGCGAGGAGTAGGACGACGGCAGCGAGGAGTTGGACGTCAGCGAGGAGTAGGACGGCAGCGAGGAGTAGGACGGCAGCGAGGAGTTGGACGTCAGCGAGGAGTAGGACGGCAGCGAGGAGTAGGACGGCAGCGAGGAGTAGGACGGCAGCGAGGAGTTGGACGTCAGCGAGGAGTTGGACGTCAGCGAGGAGTAGGACGGCATCAGCGAGGAGTAGGACGTCAGCGAGGAGTCAGCGAGGAGTAGGACGGCAGCCGAGGCTTCACACCAACTCTTCTGAAGAGGGAGGAGAGCAGCTGACAGACTGTTAAAGGTTGAAGTGATCCGCTCGCTGCGTCCTCAGCCGACCAGCTGTTTGGCCTCAACATCTGGAGAATTTACCAAAAGACCCGCGTGGTGTCGCTGCATCCGCTGAATTCAGACACTAAACCACCGTCACGACGTCGTTTCTAAATCCTGAAAGTGCACAGAGCTCACGTTGCTTATTGATTTGTTTTCATTGATAATCAAACATCATTCTTCTGTCGATACCTCACTCTGAAGAATCTAAGACAAGCAGCACTTTAACAGAACAACAGAGCACCAAAACATAGAGGAGATATAACATTAGCACTTATATATTAATATTAAACGATATAGTCTATCAGCAGAGACGGTTGGATTGAGGATTAGGATTATTTAGATGTAAACAAAAGTCCAAAACCAAGTAAATAATGAGGATTATTTCTCCCACGTGAGCCTTGAACAACAAGCTGCCAAATAAGGTTTTTAAAGCTACAAATAAATCATCATAAATCATCATAAATCATCATAAATCGTCATGAATCATCACTTTCCTCCGTCAGCGAGCCGCCGCTGGACGTCTTTCTTTTATGCAAACAGAGCAAGAAGCCATTTCCATCGTGGACGGGCTCGACGGAGCTGCAAAGTATTTATATTTTCCGACAAAACTATCAAAGTATGTAGATAAATGTAATACAGTATATAGAAAGTATATAAATATGATTTATATTTAATCCTTGTACTTTTGATCGAAGGTGAACGTAGAAAATATGCAAGAAAAATGGCTTCGTGATCCGGCGGTGAGCTGCTGGACGAGACGGAAATGATCCCGCTGACGCTTCTAAAAAGGGTTTTGGTTCTTCTTGCTGTAAATATGTGCGAGGCATCACTTGGATGGCGTTTATAGACCGTATTAACCATCATGAATATACACTTTTTTGTCCTTTTTTTATGAACGCGATGAACTGTACTGATTGTACACTTTTTTTAATCAGGTTTTGTATTTGCATGTTCATGCGGTGAATCACTGGAGACAAACTAACTGCACGCTGACGACTCAAATCACCGAGGAGGTTAAATCTGGAAGCTTTGATTTGACGTGTCAACCTGCTGTGAAGGACAACGTGTTTGGGTTTATTAGATTTGTTTTATTTTTGGTTTTAAAAACGTGAAACTTTTGACTTTTAGCCACCAGCTGAGATTGCGAGCTCGCCGTCCTCCTGTGATCACGCTCTTCACTCCCAGACTGATCTGTGAACAGCTCTTAGCTGCTCGATGCTTCGATGACCTGTGACCTTTGTTTGAGTTTTGTTCTTCCTGAAGTCTCAGAGCTTCTTAAAGGACGTGATGTTAAAGAAGAAGTCCGGATGATTCAGTCCCACAGACGCCGTAAACTTTCATTTAGTAACGATCAATCCGCCGCAGAAAATAGTCCTCAACAAATACAGCGACCTCTTTTTAAAAGGATTTTTGTTTAAAAAAACTGATTCAGTCCCTGCAGGGAGTTTCAACCTCGCAATCAAAATAATGAATTCAAACAATCGCGCGATGTTTCCGGCAGCTCGAAACTGCAAAAATTCCTGCAATTTCTTCGCAAAAAATGTCGTCAGCAGAAGTTCAGCTTCGGGTATTTGGGCACAAAGTAAACTTTTCCAAACAAAACTGCCTTCATTAACAAAAAGAACTGGTCATTTCGAGTCATCGAGGCTCCGCCCCCTTCTCCTCTCACCATCAAAACAAACTGCTGCTCGCTAACCGCAACAACAGGAAGTGACGGGGTTTGTGGGAAATGTGGGAACGATTAATACTGTACGTTAAATTATTCTGATACAAAACAACTGTTGAATCATTATTATTATTTAAAAAGCGTTTGAAGCCCTTATTTTCACAGAATATTTAGCCTTTGTTTTGTATATATTATTTTCAGCCCCGTTGTTCCACCAGTTCTACACAAACTAAATATTTCTGTGACGTGCAGTATGCTTATGAAGTAATTACATGACACTTTATCAGATCTTTTTCCCCAAAAGATTCCCTGAAAAATTCCCTGAATTTTAATACAAAAAAAATCAGCAAATGACATCAAAATATTTGAGAAAATAAGTATTTTGATCACAATAATCACAAAACAGCCAAATGGTGGAGGGAGTGATTGAGACTGATACCAGTCTCACTCATCATCAATAACATATTTTTCTTTTCTTTTTGATTTGAATATGATGTCTTGTCCTCCTTCACTTCCTGCCTGCTCGACTCATCAGTGTGTTGCTTCCTGTGTGTGTTTCCTGCTGTTGGCAGGACGTTGTTGGATTTTAGCAAAGCTCTGCAGGCGGTGAGTGTTTCCTGGTTTTCAGTATTTTGCTGGTTTCAGTATGATGTCATTCACAAACCCTCACTGTCCTTCTCAAAGTATTTCTAGAATCTGATTATGAACAAATATTCACTTTGAAAGGACATTTTTCCACTAAAACACTGAAGGAAATTAGTTTGTCTTCATGTCAACATGTACTGGTTCCTTTTAATTTAAGAGTCTTTTAAATCCGGGACTAAATGTTTTGCTCGCTGCCTTAACGTCAGAAGATGAGTGATGGTGACAAATTAAGCATTTGAAAATCACTCCTCGCTGTTTGAAGTGTAAATTTCCGAAGATCTAACAGCAATGACAAATACACTTTTTACAGGAAAATGATTTATATTTGATCAGGAAATAAGAGGGAACTGTTTGCGGTGATTTTTATGGAAAGTCTGAAGTATATAAAACTTTATTCTCAATCCTCATGTAAACAAACGTCACAGTCGGTCATCAGAAGTGTTCAAATTAATGTGAGTGAATCACAGCTTTCAGCTGAGCATGAACTATGCAAACCTCCTTTATGATCTGATTCCCGGTGAGCTTTTTCTCCTCGTTTGTTTTTCAGCCAATTTGCCTGAACTTTGCTAAAGTTTGGTACTTTTTAACATAGAAAAAAAAAAAAAAAAAAAAAAGCAGAAGTATCCTAATAATCAAATGTTTTTTTTCTGGGGAACGTCAGAGGAGAGGACGTGAAGCGCCACTAAAACCACTGAACACTTGTTTGTTTGTTTGTTTGTTTGTTTTTGTACATGGATGAAAAAGAGGCGACGCGTTGGTTTCTGTGTATTTCTGAAGGTCATAAAGGGCAAAGCTTGTACACATGTAGATCGTGACTGTCTTGTACTTTCTGATGTAAAACTGTTTGTAAACCTGGACAACACTACGAGTCCATTCTGTCTAATTATACAGATTATTTCAGGGCAGCTGAGCAGGTTTGTTTTGTTGTTTTTTTGTGTATTTTGCGTCAATGATTCGGGCAGCGACAGGATTCCTTTGTATAATGATTCTAATGAGTCTTTGTTGTATATAAAAGTCTTTATTGTGTTAGCATGGATTGGAACTGTGACGTGTGCGACGGTAGATGTAAATACTCACGTTTTTCCTACTCACTAAACAAACTGCTGTGTTGTGGATTCATGATTAATGACAAACATTAAACAATAATGTTTTATTGACTCTATTGATCAGATTCATCATTTCACATCATTTCTGCCTCATTTTATGTCCTGAAATTTAATGCTTATGATCAAACTGAAGAACACACTTGAATGTTTCTGCATAATCTTTATGTACGTGCAGTGTGAAAGATGATGATGACGAAGAAGAGGAAGAAGATGCAGGAGGCTCAAATGAGAAGGCAGAACCAGAAACAGAGACAGAACTGGACGATGAGGAGAGACGTGGTCCTCCAGAAGTAAGTCGTATGTTTTATTTAGTTGCAGGATAAGATATTCAGCTCCAGGAATGAGCCACTTAATGATTATCATAGTGACGAAGTATTACGGATGTGGAGCCTGACTTCATTAATACAGACATACTGCTGTCTATCAGTGATATTCATCAGTGATCCTTTAGGTTTGTAGGTTTCCCAAAGTATATCCGGATGAGTATCGTCAACAGAAAACCATATCATTATATTTGCATGACATTTTGGACGACATACAAATATTGACGTTTATTAGGACTTTGAGTCATGTCGTCTAAAATATGACAAAAAAGGTCACACGATAGCGTGTCGTCCCAAATATGACAAAAAAGGTCACACGATAGCGTGTCGTCTAAAATATGACAAAAAAGGTCACACGATAGCGTGTCGTCTAAAATATGATTTAAAAAAAAATCATATTTCGGACGACATGACTTTTTTGTGCCATTTCTGACGACATGGTATAAGTATGACTTCCGTTCAACATAATGGTGCAGTTGTCAGTGTTTTCTTCTCACATTATAAAGGTTGTGGGTTCGATACCCGGCTGGTCCATTCTATGTGGAATTTGCATGTTCCTATAGTATGACTTTTTCATCATATTTTGGTCAACATGTATGACTTATTTTTATATTTCGGACGACATATTTAAAAAAAGACTTGGTAGTTCAGCAGTTTGAAGGCACATTACACTCCAGACTCAAACACAAATATTCATAAACTATCAGAGGTGCTGTTGTAGATTAAAATAAATAATATAAATATAAATCAGATAAATTAATAAAATAATTGCATATTAATTCATGCATCAATATAATAATCCACTATTAAACGTGATCATTCCAGTTCTTGTGTTAATGTATTTTGATGTTTAATGATCAACACAGATTGTGTGACCTGAAAAGTCAAACTGCGCCCAAAATTTAAACATTAAAAGTACTTTGAATTACACGTTAATATTAATTTACTTTTTAAATTACATTCTTTGTGTCTAAAATATGCTAAATTTAGTTTATCTGAGCATCTTCAGAGAGTTTTGAAATAAACTTTTCAAGCATCCAAAAGCAGTTTGGATGCTGTTAACTTCACTTCAGTTCAGTTTAGTCTCTGTTGGACAAACATCCACAAGTCACATAAAAGGATCTTTTAGTTTTTATTCAGCAGTTCAGATGCAGCATGTTTTTACATCTCACGCAATATAGTTTTGATGTTTCTTTATACAACAGTAGATCGATTACTTTGTTCCCTTTAGGTGTGTTCACGAAGTGAATTATTGCTGCGATGTAGGAATCACTATAATTTGATGTACGTCCTTCCATATAAATGAAAATGAAAAGGTTCAAAAGGACGTAAAGTCGCGTCCACACAAGTGTGAAAACTGAACTCGAGCAGCTGAACTCACGAGCTAAAAAATTCACTTTCCTTTTGGTCTGAACATGATTTTACAGTTTGAAAGATACAATCTGAAAAATAACTATTTATTCTTACAAAGACAGTGTTTTCCTAAAAAGTGGTCATCTTTCAAAAGGGAAGACACATTCTTGGGAAAAGTGCTTTTCATACGACAATCTTTAAATACTTCATTGAACATAATGTTTATTAAAGAACTCCATGTTTTTCACTTTTACATGTGAATAGTTTTTCATGAACCTGAACATCCTCAGTTCACTTTAAGTTCTCACACATTCACAGAGCTGCCAACCTGCTCGATATCACATGTAGAGCAACATGAAAAATAAAAGACAAAACTTTCAAAACAAATAAAACTCCAACATAATTATAATTATATATTACAAAAAGCTTTGGTTGGTACACACATGATTCTGAACACACAACTCATTCAGAGCGACTGTATCTCCACTTTTCTACCTCACTAAGCATCGTTGAGAACAATCAGATCTAAAACAGAAGAAATCTTCATCACCTTCAATCAATTTTGGGCGTCACGGTGGTGCAGTGGTTAGCACTGTCACCTCACAGCAAAAAAGCTTCCGGGTTCGAATCCGGTCCTGGGCCTTTCTGTGCGGAGTTTGCATGTTCTCCCTGTGCTTGCGTGGGTTCTCTCCGGGTTCTCCGGCTTCCTCCCATCATCCAAAAACATGCACCTCAGGTCAGGTTACCTGGCGCCGCGCTAGTGGCAGCCTGCTGCAGCAGCTCCCCTCTGAGAGACCACCTGCTGTAGTGAAGACATTTCCCCTCGGGGATTAATAAAGTGTATCAAATAAAAAAAAATTTTTAAAAAAAAATCTAAAACAGTAGAAATCTTCATCACCTTCAATCAGATCTAAAACAGTAGAAATCTTCATCACCTTCAATCAGATCTCAGACTGAAGCCGCTCACTTCTCTGCAGTCGCTCGTCTTTTATCCAGTTGAGTCACAAGTACAAAAAAACACCAGCACCTCATTTCATAAGCTGCCTCTAAACTTTTAGTTTTTCTGAAGGCACGTTGGTAACAGATCTTTCTACGAGCTGATTGGCTGCTGAAAGAGGTGACGTGAGACGGGACATTTGGCAGTTTGACCTCATTTTACATCTTTGGTTCACTTACTTCCAGCTTCAATATTGTTTCTATCCTCTGTACCCGGTTCTGTGAGTGACAGGGCCAGTTCATACCGACGAGAACCTGCGAAGAAGAAGATGAAATTATATAAATATTCCCCTCAAACATAATTTATTACGCTCCCATAAACATCTTTATTTTGCATCATCCTTTAAACGTCAGTCACCTCTGAAACCTCATGAATCTGTTAAACAGATGACTGAACCTCAGAGTTTGGTGGTCAAAGGTGAAAGTTCAAGGTAATAAATAATTAATAAATATACAATTCATCCTTTAAACTTACGTTTCTTGATGCGTCGTCTGATGGACGCTGCAGCAAAACACAGAACTTGAAGTGCAGCAAGACTTACAACTCCAGAAAACCAGAAACCGATCGATGCGCCGACTGTAACAAAACATAAAAGGTCAGTAACAAATAAGAAAACACCTCTACATAAGAGAGGGAGTTCCCAATAACAAGAAGCAAGTCAATACCTGAAATTAAAAAGAAAATTACAGATATTGAAGCTCTTTTATTTAAGAGTCTTATCAGTCCACTGGGTGGGTTTTATTTATGGCTGTGCAATGGCCTAATAGGTACCAGTCCGATTAAGCTTTTTATTTTATTTTTTTCGACTTAATAAATAATACAGACTTAATAAAATATATGTATGGAAACACTGGAATAAGTTGTCAGGACTGATAAACACTTCAGATGTAGAGATCAGAGCATCAAAGTCAGAGTTCAGCATAATATACTGAGACGTCCTGATGGAGAAATATAAAGTTACAGAAAAGGAAAATACTCGAGTCCATGGAGCTGGAATTTACTCAGATGACGTCGTTCCAGTTTGATTTCTGTAAATTAATGACACGCAAACAATGAAGAATGAAAACAGGAAGAGGAGGAAACTCACCTTGTTGATCAGGAACAATGACGTATGTCTCAGCAGATATCTGGTGGTTGATCTCCTCCTGTGTAGCTACACATTGATAGTCGTCGGTCTTCTTCACAGTAGTTTGGAGGATGATGTCGTAGCTGCCTCCTCTTTCTGTGACCTGTGGTTCTGCAGCAGGAACCGTGTTTCCAGAACGGTTCTTCAACTGGACTTTAGGCTCTGGAGAAGCTCCTCGAACTGAACACTGAACCACAACTCCATCATCTGTTTCACCAAGTATTGTGATGGAGGGTTTTGAAGCTGCACCTGTAAACACAGAACAAAAAAATCTGTGACTATAAAATCAGAACATAATTAAATATAAAACATGTCATCAGTTTGATTCGGACTCATTTTAAATCAGCTTGAAGTCTAAATTCAGTCACTGATCACAGCAGCAAACACTGTTTCTGACTCCATCACAACATGAGCACATTTACACTGAACACGTTCAGACAACACTTCAACTAACATCACATTCTTCTGATACCAAATAAAAGGAAAAATAATAATAAAGAAATAAAATTCCTTGAAATGAAACGATGTGAAATTTGTTGCGTCGACAATATTTTTCTATGAAACACTGAAGTCGTATAAAAACAGGTTGTAAAATATGAAACGTGGCTCTTTAACAGTCGGAGCTCCTCTTGTGTTGTGAAGCTGAATTCTGTCAGAGACAAAACACTCAGCGGCCACTTTATTAGGAACACCTGCACCGTTAACATCTAATAACATAATAATGAATCATGTTTCAATCAGCAGTCGCTCCTCACTCATCATCTGGTTTGTTGGTTTCAGCTGCTAGAATAAATAGTTGAAGAGGAGGCGGAGCTTAAACCTGCAGTATCTGATAAAGTAAACAAACATCGGTCATTAACAAACAATAAGTTGTATTTTTTAATAATATTATAACAGTAGTAGGAGGTTTTGTTTGGTGCTTTGAGAGCTCTTTAAACAGTTTCCAGTGTTTGTGTTGTTGTAGTGCAGCTCTGTGACCAGCAGGTGGTGCACACATCAAATCAGACTGACATCAGAACTGAAGCACAAACTGAATTCATTGTTCCTCTCATCTCTAAACATGAATGACGTGAAGTCTCAGAGACTCAGAACAAACCAGAGTTGAAGTGAAACACACCGACTTCATGTTCAGTCTGAGAACACGTTCAATCTGCTTTTACACAGATTTCTACTTTATCAGTCAGATCAGGAGAAATCAACGGAGAATCTTGATTGATGATGTCACTGATTTCTACATCTGCACTGTGTGTGCTACAACTGGTTCATATTCAGAAAACACCTTCAAAGTCAGAGTTCAGCAGCGGTTCATCCTCATCTGACCTCGGCTGTTCCCACTTTTTAAGATGCTTTCAAAGATATTGTACTCACGAACAACGAGCTTCACGGTGAATATTTGTCCTTGTGGTTGAAGACGTGGAAAAGAACAGGTGTAGTCTCCGCTGTCTGCAGTCGTTGTGTGTCGGATAACGATGGAGGCGTTGCTGTTCTTCAGCTGGTTTGGAAAATAAAAGACTCGTCCTCTGAACTGCTCATCTTGACCTGAACGTCTGTTAGTGGAGTCGATTCCTGCATCGTAGAAGAAAACCTCCTTCTGACCATCTTTATTCCAGATGAAGAGCTTTCGTACAATGTTCTCCTTGTTGGTGGGAGAACAGGGTAAGATGGCTTCACTCCCCTCTGGGACAACAACGAGGACATCTGGACCTGAAACATGAAGCATATTATCATGAGTGCAGCACCTGTTTAAAATAACCTGTTTGCAGGATGTTTGCTGGTGGTGCTGGTGTGTAGTACCTTCTTACCACCAGCAGGTGGAGACAACACAACGTAGTGCAAGAAATTTGCTTTTAAAACGTCTTTTTTTTCTTGCACAATAAAAACACAGAAATAGCTTCATAAAGCAGCACTTCAGTTTGAGACATCAGAGGACAGACAGGAAACTAATGGTTTCATATTTAACAACGTGCTGTATGTTTCTAAAGCTTCTTATTTCATCCATTGGTTCATATCCTCTTCTGAAAAGTAACTAAAGCTGTTAGATAAGTGCAGTTAATAAGTCATTTTATTTGTTTTGTTTTTTGTGTGTAACCCACGTTAGTTTTAACAGCAACTAAAGGGTTAACTCCCACCTGTAATACTGTCGTTCACCAGAGAGGCGCTCTCGTGCACGTCATGAGATCAATCTTCAGAAGACATATGAGCTGCAACACTGAAGAATCTCATTTGGTGGATTTTTGCTCACTGCTTTTGAGGAGCTTTATTTATTTGACTCTTTAACCAGACCGACTCCGGCGGGAAAAGTTTTCTGTGGTTTTAATAATTATAATAAATTTCAGTTCAGTTCCTTGTTTTAAACTGCAAACATTTTCCGTGTTTCATTCACTCCCAGAGCGACCTAAAGACAGGACTAAACTTAACACAGGGAATATCATGTGTTACATGTGTATATAGTCTGTGGGTGAATTTATCAATTGCTCTTATTTTCTTTTCACATCAGTGATGTCATCATCCATCAGTGATGTCATCGTTGGTTTGTGAACGTTATGAATCCTCCAGTTCAGATTCTGTCCGTCACCATCTTGATAGTTCGGAGCGGTTTGGAGCAGGAAGTGACCATATTTGGACGAGCTGGGGGAGGAGCCAGAGGTGGATCTGACCGATCTGATCGGAAACCTGACGATACTACGTCCCGCCCACCGATAGCTGTAACCTGACTGCACCACAGGCCTGTCAATCAAACAGACACGCCCCCAAAAACAGGTCTTCTTGAATCTTCTTTTCTAATGAATGAGGGATTATTTTCAGATGGACCTCCAGAAAACTAAGAAGAAGGAGTGACTTCAGCTAACAACACTGAGATAACTGCTGTGGTCTCCTTGTGGTCAGAAAAACACAATGAATGCAGGTGTGACATTCCAGCTCAGCAGCAGTAAAGAGGCCAAATGAAGGAATCTTTTTAGACAGCTGACAGATCTTCACATTTATCACATAATCTCACTCTTCATCCAGATAAGTGTCACCACACAAACAGGTATTTCTGCTTCATCAGAAAATAAAATAAAAAGCCATTTGAGTGTGGGAGGCAGACGAAGAGGAAACGAGCTGAAACTGTCGTTCTCTGCTTCTGCAAATGATAACAAAAACCAGGATGTGTTACTGCAGCTCAGGTTACATGGAAATACTGGGGATTAGTTCATTTTAATTCAATTTGGTTGACATTTCTTTTGTTTGTGTGTGTGTGGGGGGGGGAAGGGGAGATCTGCATTCAAGTTAAAGTCCTGCATTCAAAACTTGACTTCAGTAAAAGTCTGCAGCTACTAGAAGTATGAAAAGTAAATGTACACACTGTGAATTGTGCAGTTAACACTCCCTGTCAGTGTTTTACTGTTTTATATGATGTTTAATATTACCGCTGCATTCATGTGCATTTTATTGATGTATTATTTAAGATTGTGCTGATTTTAAACTGATTTAAAAAAGCTCAGAAATACACCTTTTTTTTGTGGTGATTTCAAGAGAGTTTAAAAATGTTTATTTAGCCTAAAATGTAACTGAATATTTCCAACTCATAAAGAAACATTTAATCCTTCAGTTTATCAGAAAAATTATAATTTAAAATCAATAAATTTATAGTTCCATGTTTTTTAGAGGTCAGGAAAGAGGATGAAAAACTGTAATCTTAAAGCTGTCAGACAAATATAGGCAAGTAAAGAAAACAGAAGATTTACCTCTGAGATTTAGTGGAGAAAAAGAATAGAGTTGCATGAAAAGGAAAATACTCAATTAAAGTACAAATGCCACAAATTTGTACTCGAGTAAAAATACTTTCCACCACTGCGGACATCATGTCATTCTTTATGAGAAATATCATTTACGATATTCTTTAGTTTATACATCACCAGCTGATTTAAAGGTTTCATTTAACGGGAGCACAAATTCGATATTTAATCGGAAATGAAATGTCGATTCTCGGAAATAAATGTGCGTGAAGAGGAAGCAGTGCACTTCCGGCCCACGTCGAAACTTAAAAACACCTCCAAATGATGCAACACATCCAATTAATGAGTATTATAGGACTGTAAATAAC
>NW_027210726.1:0-27500 GCF_029030835.1 Brachyistius frenatus
GACATGCTATAGTATGACTTTTTGATCATATTTGGGACGACATGCTATAGTATGACTTTTTGATCATATTTGGGACGACATGCTATAGTATGACTTTTTGATCATATTTGGGACGACATGCTATAGTATGACTTTTTGATCATATTTGGGACGACATGCTATAGTATGACTTTTTGATCATATTTGGGACGACATGCTATAGTATGACTTTTTGATCATATTTGGGACGACATGCTATAGTATGACTTTTTGGTCATATTTGGGACGACATGCTATAGTATGACTTTTTGATCATATTTGGGACGACATGCTATAGTATGACTTTTTGGTCATATTTGGGACGACATGCTATAGTATGACTTTTTGGTCATATTTGGGACGACATGCTATAGTATGACTTTTTGATCATATTTTTGACGACATGCTATAGTATGACTTTTTGGTCATATTTGGGACGACATGCTATACTATGACATTTTTGGTCATATTTCTGACGACATGCTATAGTATGACTTTTTGATCATATTTGGGACGACATGCTATAGTATGACTTTTTGGTCACATTTCGGACAACATGCTATAGTGTGACCTTTTGGTCATGTTTTTACGACATGCTATAGTATGGCTTTTTGGCCATATTTCAAACGAAATGCTATAAGTATGACTTCCGTTAAAAAATATTTTGGGAACACAATAGTGCAGTTGTCAGCGTTGTCGTCTCACAGTCTAAAGGTCCGTGGTTCGATCCCCGCCTGGGACTTTCTATGTGGAATTTGCATGTTCCTGCGTAAGTAATAATTAAAATATGTCGTCCAAAACATGGACGACTAACTTATGCATGTTATCATGCATGTAGTCCATGATGTAAAACAAACATCATGTAGTCTTAAATGTGACAAAGTCACACTCCAGGCAAGAACATGCAATCCTCCACAGACAGAGTCCCAAGCCCCTGATCGAACCCAGTACTTCCTGACTGTGAGATGACAACGCTAGCAACTGTAAAATTGTGCTCCCTTTATTGCATGTTTGTCTGACTTACATGACTTTTAAACATATTATGGAAGACATTACGGTTGTGCAGTGGATAGTATTGTCAAAAATGGTATATACTTGCCATAGTAGTGTTTTCCAAGCGTATGGTCCAAAATGGTATAAAAAAAAATCATAACATAGTATGTTGTCTTACCTTGCGTAAAAAAGTCATCCCACAGCAAGTGATCCAAAATAGCTTAAAAACGTTAAAGCGCATCTTGAAACAGTGACTCTAGTGGTGCATCTTCTCATTTACAAATTTTCTACTGACATAAGATGAGACAAAGCAAGAGAAACAAATTCAGACGTAGCCTCGTCTCTTCTGGATTTATCAAAAAGCGTTTATTAATAATAGTCATAGTAATGTCACACAAATTCACAAGTGTTTAAGACATGTCTGGCTCAGTTTGGTGTGTGTGTCTGCAAGTATGTCTGTGTGAATTCTCTAAACAGTGCAGTTATAAATAAATGACCACAAAGAGAAGGAAAAGAGTAAAGGTAATATTGCAACAGGAAAAATAGAATTCTCATTATAAGACAAAAAGAAAAAAAAAGGTTGTTCAAAGAGAACATTTAGCACCATCTATCCCATTATCATATTCAACAGATATCATAAAATCAATAAAATCTCATCTAAAAGCCCCCTACATAGTAAACATTTTTTTACCATTTCTCAAAACACTTTGGAAAAAGTTGTTTTGTTTTTTTCCTTAATGAGCATACAAACACAGCATTCCATTAGTCATCTTCTCTACGTGAGCAGTGTGCCTATCGTCTACAGGAAAGGTGGTGTTATATTCAAGATAAAGATATAATTTAATATATATCAGGAGAGAAAAGGCAGGAGTCGAGGCAAGCACCAGAGAAACAGCAGCCTCCACTCCCACAGACATATAACCTCCACATTTTAGCTCTGACGGAGCAATCGGTCACCAATAAAAAATAAAGAAAAACAAATATCAAAATTGTACAACCCTATTAAAAAAGGGAGAACATTGATATCCAATAAATAGAGGAAACATTTTAAATTAAATGTACAACGCTAAAAAAAATTTAAACAAAAAAAAAATCCAGGAAATACTAAGTCTGCATATTGGAACAATCAGAGGTACAACACACACACCAGATGACAATGATTTTTTTTTCAAGAGATAGTTCATACAGCGATGGAAGAAATGAACAAAAAGACCTGATGACGTGTGACAACTGAATATTAATCTCCAGAGGAAATAAAAAGTATAATTCATAAAAACAAGATTTACAACACGTACAAGATTCTGAAAAACAAAACTGAAACCCCCCAAAACAACCAAAGGCGCTAAAACCCGTATCTTTTGAAGCATTCCAAACAATTGTATTTTTTTAAAATTCTTAATGCTTTAGAAAAATGTTCATATCTCTATTATTAGTATTTTTCATTTTCTCTCTTTTCTAAATACAAGGCCAATGTGGTATATATCTAGGCTGATCTAGTTAAAAAAACAAAAAAACAAAAAAACAAAAACCAAAACAATAAATTATTTTAAAAACAGCACCCCACAAAAATTTCAAACAGCATGTACAAATTTCAGTATTCAATACAACAACAGTTCTTTCTGGTACTGACAGAAACACGCCATTGAAACCATCAACTACCCTCCACAGTTTGTTCAATGGCAGCACCAACTGCCCCCTGGGTCTCAACTTCACTGTTGCCAGGGTTTCTGGTTGCAAGCACCGTCTGAGAGTAAACTGGTATTTTTTATTGGCGGCTTGGTATTTCTTTTTGTAAACAGTAATAATGAGTAAACGTATTCAACTGGCTGTTCGGCAAGTAGTAGCAGTAGTAGTAGCAAAAATGATGCTAAATAATGAAAGGGTAAGTTGAAAACCAAAGTGAAACTGTCTTTTGTCCTGGCTTGCAGGAGTTTTGGTTATGGCTGAGGAGACGCAGGCGGGGAGCTCTGTCACCGGGAGGAGGACGTCTGGTAAGACAAGAAAGCAGATTAATTTACAAACGGTGACAAATGTATTTGTGACGTGAAAAAAAAAAAAAAAAAAGTTTCACTTTGATTTACAATTTATTTCAGGTCCAGAAAGGAACCTGGGAACAAAGAGGTAAGTGTCTGCTCACCAGGCTGAAGGAATCGTATGCGTTCATGAGCTCCTCGGTGCGGTACTGCTCCAGCACCACCACGTTGTTCAGGTTGGGGCTGCGCTGTCGTGCACAGTCCTCGCAGTGAACCACGTACGACTTCCTGCTGTTGCTCTCGCTCGTCACGAACAACAAATTGAACACCTCCACCTGCGACGGGGAGAGAGAGCAAGGCTGACGTTTAAAGGAGGTTGTCGAAGTTTGGAATACGGAGTAAATTGTCAAGTTTGAAATGTGTAGCTGCTCTCCAACAGTGACGCGAAAAAGAATTGGGTTGGTCAGCTGTTTGTCATCAACGGGCGCCGCGTGAAAACGAGCAAGTTTAAGAGACGGGTGTTCAATGACAGTGAATGGTGGTGGTGCGCACAGCTCCTAATCTTTAACAGATATGACAAAGATCAACACACAGACAGAATACCGGCACTCACAGATACATCATTTTAATTTTCATTATATTATGAGCAAAAACGCCATCATTTAAAAGGTGTATTTTGCCCGCAGCACGTTGACGATTATTGATCTGCGAGTCCTCATATTCTGCCAGTTTTCAGTGTTGAACAGCAGACTTAAAGCTATATAGTATTTAGTGGAGTGTAATCATATGAAGAGATGTTCTGAATGTACACAACTCAGTGTTTGATTTATGTAAATGAGTAGACTAAATACCACAGTGATGGTTCCGTGTTTTACTGTGAAACTGGGTCAGTGTGAACATATTGTAATTTGTGATATAGTTTAGTCACCTTTCAAGCCTATTAGTGGTGCGTTTGTTGTTACTAAATAAGTTACTTTACTTCTTTATCTTTAGTGCTGCGAGGACAATAATGATAACCGTTACGTTTTGTCGAAACCATTTTAAATGCTGATTTAAGTTGAATCGCATAGTAGTTTAGTTTAGTTGTGTTACACTCATGTGTGCCGATGATGCACCAGAAGCTGATTTAACTCGGGCGTACCCGAAAATGCAGTGAATAAGCCTGCGTCTGTGAAACTTGAGTTTTTATTATTATTATTGTCAGTGACTGATAAATACTCACATCACACTCGTTGCAGTAGTAGGCAGGCTCGTCCTTGACCCGACTCTGATAGGAAATCTTTTTACCGTCAGCCACCAGCTGGTCCCGCAGGATCTGGATGTGCTTCATGGACTGCAGAAGGCAGTGTCTGACAGGCAGATAGAGACCGACATTAATCTAAAGATTCATGTAGTTACATGAATATCACTACTGTTTTACAAATCCCAGTAGAGCGTCCCTGCAATATATTCTGGTTTCGTGAAGGCAGCCGATGTTCTTTGTTCTACCCGACTTTTACACCTGTCTATGAAAGCTTTATAACCTTGATTAAGGTAAGATGTATTGCAGGGCTGTTCATTGGCTTTTAATGTGGTGTGACAAACTGTTAACTGTACTCACTTGATCATCTTGTAGGTGTCTGAGTCGGTGATCTTGAGAGTGCGGGCCACGTTCCAGGACACATGAATCATGGGTACGATGGACTTGACCTTCTTCACTTCGTTCCACTCAAACCTCTCCAGGGCCAGCTGATACTGGTAACCTTTAGAAACACATGAAACAATATTCAGGAATAATACAAAACATATTCTTACTGTTGTTGACGTGGGTTGTATTTGGCCACCAGGCGGCGCACTCCTTACCGCTTAGAGGCCCGACATTCCAGGCGATGTTGTTGCACCAGCCCACTGCCTGAACCCAGTGGACAGTACCAGCGTTAATCCACACCAAGTCTCCAGGCCGCTGGATGAAGCGGTACACCGGGATGTTGGCGTTGTAGAGGTCCTCCAACACCGGCCACCAGGAGCCCGTCAGGTAGTCTACTCCATGCCTGAGCACAAAAGAAGAAGGAGGCGGCACTTAGAATATCTTAAATCAATCTTTAACATGTGATATTGGTATAAAAGTAATCACACTTCTGCAGGCTGTGCAAATTATGTAAATACCAACTGAATAATGTCAGATTTGTCTCCATTTACTTACTTTTCACAGAAGTCGTTGATGGCCTGCCAGTAGTTCTCATGGACAGAGAACCACTCACAGTCTCCGGGGCCGATGTTGATGTTTACCGAGCAAAAGTTATTGTTCTCCTGGTGACCTGTTGAATAACGGGCAGAATATCACGGCAAGTAACGGTATGTAATTTGCATTGACAGTTCATCAACTCTCAACTCAAGATCGTGCATATTGGTTTACTGAGGTGTCTTCCAGCCATGGGTCAGTGTCCTCTACCTGGTGTTCGGCTCCCTGGAACCTTCATGTAGAGCTGGACAGTGTTCATGCCTAAGATGGTGTGTCCGACGTGGCTCAGCATGTTTCCACTGGACGCTACGCGCATGAACGCTGGAAGCTTCTGCAGCTCCTGAAGCTGGGGCTTCCACCTGAGCAGAGAGGCAACCGATTAGAGCTCTACTTACCTCTCTGGTAATGTGAGGATCGTCTGTACGGAATATGCAGAGAGAGCCCAGAGATCACTTTTGCTGTAGACTGATCATGTTGACGCTGCTCACCTCTTGGGATCGGAGAGGTCGATATTGGTGCCAAACTTAATGATCTTCCCGACTGCTTTCTGCTCGCCACTGAAGGAAGACATTCAACCATGAGTACAAACTGCAGTACACTTGTGCTTTTAATAGACGCAACGCTTAACATTTCACTTACTTGCTACTTTCTTTAGAGCCGTCCTTGTTTGGAGAATCGGAACTGGCGGGTGGCTTCTTCTCCTTCTCATCATCTTCGTCATCCTCCTCTTCGCTGCCTTTCTCCTCCTGAAGACACGGAGAAGATGTTTAAGAATCGCGACACCGAATGCAGACACGCGGAAGTTTCCGTCTCGTGTGAAATAAATGGACAAGAATGGAAAACGGGACGTAGCAATGGTATCGTCAGTGGCAGCAGTGACGTGTGATGTTCAGTACCTGCAGGCTCTCCTGGAAGCTGGAGGCCTGGTACTGGGCGTACTTGGCGATGGTGGTGTGGGAGCGGCTGCTTTCACAGGGCCACGTCTGACCCGTGCCGCTGGCATCCCAGTTCTCATCAGCGGGCTGCTGCACCTGAGTCCTCACCTCCACCGCCTGCTCCGCGTTGGCCTCCACCAGGGACTTTGTAGAGAACAGCCCAAGGTCTGAAAACAGAGACAATAAGTTAAAGACCTGGTTTTGCAACAGAACAGTCTCAGAAAATGGCGTAAATTAAAGATTAACAGTAAAGGAAACTCGTGCAAAACACTTTTTAATAGCTTCACTCGCTCTTTAATTCGTAAAATACACAAGCATCTTAGGTAAAGGTTTTTGAGTTTAAATAAATGACGTGTATTGACAAGTCCACATTGAACTTACTGAGTCGAAGAGATCCGGCCAGTCCTCTGATGACAGTAACAGGATTCTTGGGGTCTGTACAGAACTGCAGCAGCACAGGGGAGAAGGCGTCCCTCTTACTCTCCAACTGCAAAGAAGAAAAAAAATAAAGTAGTGTTTTAACCTGTTTCCATACATTAAATCACCACAAGAGGGCAGCATGAGCATTTTCATGTGTACACTGGAAACCACTGTTCATCTTTGTACCACATATTAAACCAATTTTTTTGTTTAAAAAAAAAAAAAAAAAAAATACATGTGTGGGCAATTTCATTAAACTAAGTGGCTGCCCAGTTTTCCATTGTTGGTTGATGTAACACTGAATTCCCAAAGTAGCCCAAAAATATGGGCTACTTTGGGAATTCAGTGTAATCATGGATTGAACTCACATGAACTAAATTATATAATATGTCAGTCTAAAATATAAAGAAAGTTGGTGTGTGTAGAAATGGAGACGTACGTAGATGCTGGGTGTTGGAGGGTTGAGTTTCTCTCTGGGAATGGGTTCCTCTGAGGTTATGACGGGTTTTACCGAGAAAGCTGGCAGCAAGTAAGATTCTCTGAATTTCCCTTTGATTCTGGCCCCCCTAGAAGAGGGGGAAAAAAAGAGTGTAGGTTTTAATAGGCAAACATGAACGCATGAACAAATCTGACACGTTTCATTTAACACTGAAAGTGAGCTGCATGATGAGTCAAATTTCCGACCTCACTTTGTCAACAGGAATTACTTTTAAACTTCCATTTGCTATTTTTTTTTCATGACAAATATCTGAAAGGTAATCTGAATTAGGTAATAAAAGGTGCCAACGATCGGTCTGGAGAAGAATGAATCCGTGAGGCGACACACAATACGAATGAACTTTCACGTTCAAATCAAAGACTTCTCTTCAGTGCACTTACTTGCAGGACCGGATAATTTCACTTGCTGTGTTCTTGATGCAAATTTCCTCCAGCGGGATCCTCTTTTCCTCCACCTCAGAGGCGATGAACGTCTCCCTGTCCCCGCTCTCCACTTTGATCAGGCGAATCTTCAGCTCCTTGGGCGGACCATCTGACAGCGCCTTCAATTTCAAGAAGTCCGTGGAACCCAACGAAGATTCGGGGCTTTTTATGTGCTCGGAAGATCTCGCGCCCGAACTCGAGCTCCACTCCGCGTGCTCCCCTTCACTGGTGGAGCTGGTACCGGATCCCTCCTTGCGTTTCTTTTTATCCAAGTCGTAATGACTCCGATTTTTCTCCGACCCCTCCTTCCTCTGGAGATTCAGGTCCCCAAGAATCCTGCGGTCCTTCTTCTCCTTATGGCTCTTACCATCCTTGTGCCGTTTGTGGCTGGAGCTGGAATGGCTGGATGACGATGATGAAGAGGAGAGGACAATCTCGTCCCTCTTGTCTCTATGCTTCTTCTTTTCTTTCCTGTCTTCGTGCTTCCTGCTGCTGTGGCCGTGGCCGTGCTTTCTCTTCTCCTTCTCCCTCTCCCTCTCCCTCTCTTTGTCCCTGTTTCTGTCTTTCTCTCTGTGCTCCTTTACTTTCTCAGGTTTGTGTCTGTCCTCTGGTTTATCGAGGGACTTCTTGCTTGGAAGTGACTGTCGACTGAGCATGACCTCGCAGCTCTTGCCCAACTCTGCCAGGGAAGACTCCGAGATAGTTTTCAGCTCTTGCTCCTCCTTGATGACCTTAACAGGCTTTATGGTGGGAATGCTTCTCTTTTTGAAGGAGCGTATCCTTTCCTCTGTTTCTCCACCATCTGTCCACACATCACTGTCCTCTATTTCCAGTTTCTTGTCCTCCAGTAGAGAACGAGGAGAAGACTTCAGCGGTGGGCCAGAAGGACTGAATGGCGGATTTGTCGAATCTGAAGTGGGAGAACTGCCTTGCTGCTGGCGGCAGATATCGGGGCCCAATGACAGAGAGGACGAATATTTGACTCCGCCCAGAGCTGATGGAGGGGGTCTCCCAAACGGCCCACCGCGGTAAGCATACTTCTGGCTCTCCAGGACTGTCGCTAGGGACTTGAACATGCTGTTAACGCCCGTTTGATGGAGGTGGGGTCTTTGGGGTGGTGGAGAACATGATGGAGCCTCCGAATCCTCTTCGTCATCATCCTCGTCAGCCTCGCTTTTAGTCTGCTCGGGGAAGCCGTAAAGCTTAGCCAGGTCACTGTGGCGGTAGTTGGTGTTCCCTACTCCCACTCCAATGTCCACGGACTGCCTCGGGTTCAGAGGAATGTTTGGAGACGGTTTCAGGTAATCCTCGTCCTCCTCATTGAGAGAAGATGTTCGACTGCAAGGGGAGGCCAAAGAGCCTTGGCGGCTCAGCACAGGAGGACTCTCGTTCGATCCAAAGTCCTCCTGGTTGGGCTGATGCTTCGTTGCTGGAATTAGGTCCGGGGCGCACAGGTAGCTCTTGATGGGCTCGGCACTGGAGAAGCTGTCGAGGAGACCTGCAGAGCCAGTCTTTTCACTGTTGTACATCTCCTCTTCCTTTTTGATGGATTCATCCAGCATTGCCATGATGTTAGCCAGTCCATCAGGAAGCAGTGTGGACATCTCAGAGGGCTCCTCCTCAAACTGAGCGCTGTCGGAGTCTGTGCTGCAGCTGCTGCTGGGATTTTTCAAACCACTTCCTGTCGCCCGTGCGCTGAGGACTCCCCTGGTGGAGCTGGAGGATAAAGGCGGCGGTGGGAGGTTTTCTCTAGAGAAGGCCGTGTACAGTTTGGGGGGCTCTCTGAGTGTCAGGGTCGGGAGAGAGTGTTGGCTGCTCTCTCTCTCCCTGGCTGAGTCTTTGGATTGGTTGGGTGCTGCTTGCATCGCCGGAGGCTTGTTGGGGTACACCGGCTGATTCATCCCTGAGGTATTATGTGTCGATGTGGGACTGAATGTCGTTCCGCCTCCGTTGCTCCACATCTCCCTCTGCCTCTGCTTTTCTCGGGCGTACTCGGTCTGAGGTGTAAGAGGAGGTGGCCGCAGCCTCTCCGCAGGAGTCGCGCTGACGGGCGTCTGGCCTGGTGGACAGGGGAGGACACCGCCACGGCTGAGCCAGGGGTAGGGAGGAGAGGCCTGAGAGCTGGGGGTGGTGGGCCCGAAGGAGGCGTAGCAACAGAAGAGAGGGGAGGAGGTGGGGGTGCTGGGGACGTGTTGCCGGAGAGTAGTCTCTCCAGATTTTCAATAGCAGTCTGCTCTTTTCCCTTTGAGCGGCACAGTTTGTCCTCTCTCTTTTGCTCCATCCTCTTCTTCTCCGCCTCTCTTTGTTTTTTCCTTTCTTCCTCCTCCCTCTCCAGCTCTCTCTTCCTCTTCCCCTGCTCCTGCCTCTCTGCTTCCCTCCTCTTCCTCTCCTCCTCTTGCCTCTCCCACTCTCTCCTCTTCTTTTCCCGCTCCTTCTTCTCCCACTCTCTCCTATGTCTCTCCTCTTCCTGCCTCTCCCACTCTCTCTTTTTCCTCTCCTTCTCCAGTTTCTCCACTTCTCTTCTTTTCCTCTCCTCTTCTTGTTGCTTCTTTCTCTCTTGCTCTTGTCTCTCCCATTCTCTCCTCCTCCTCTCCTCCTCCTGTCGCTCTGCTTCTCTCTTTTTCCTCTCCTCATCCTTCTTTTCCAGCTCTTTTTTCCTCCTCTCCTCATCCCGCTTTTGTCTCATTTCCCATTCCCATTTTTTTTGTCTCTCCTTCTCTTCTCTTATTTTCCGCTCTTGCTCCTCTCTGTCCCTCTTCCTCCTTTCCTCAGCTTGCATGTGTCCCTCTAGCTCAGCATCGAGTTTGTCTAGAGCCTCCTCGATGGACTGAGGGACAGAGGTTGGAGCTTGTGGATGAATCTGCGGCCGAGAGTAAATCTGAGTCGAGGCGGAGACTGGCTGATGACCCGGTCTGGAGGAGAGGGCTGGACTGGATGTATGAGGAGCGGAGGTGACAGTGGAGCGAGAAGCTGGGCAGTATGTGGTCGGGGAGCTGGGAGGTGGATTTGAAACCCTGCTTGTAATGACACTGTCCCCTGCCCTCTGGTGCCCTGAGGAGAAGAAAGACGATGATGAAAATGGAGGAGGTTGTTCCAGTTCAGCCTGAGCATAGTATGACATCTTCCCCTTCATAGGCTGGGACTTTGTGGGTCCATGGTGTTGAGGTCTGTGCAGGCCCTGATGGTGAGACTGGTTGGCGGTAGGAGCTTGGCCTCGCTGATAAACCGGCTGTAGGTGAACGTCCAGCTGAGCTTTGGGGCCGGTGATGGTGCTGATGGAGTTCTGGGGCTCTCTTGCTCTTTGCCAACTGTTGTTATTGCTGCCATTGTTCACAGAGCAGCCAGCAGGGGGTGATGTGATCACCGTGGAGACACCAGCCATGGCAACATCATTAGAACTGCTGCTGTTGCTATAGCGGCCGACGGTGCAGGAGGCCTGTGAAATGGGAGGATTGGCCGTAATGACGGGTGTTCGAGTGGAGTTGGTGGGAGGCAGAGGTGGGCTGACTTGATGATGATGATGATGATGATGATGATGATGCTGGGGGGGACCTGGAAGCCGACTGTCCACAACCTGATTGTGACTCAGCTGGCGCTGAGGTAGCAGACCTTGGGGCCTGTAGATGCCCGTCTCCTGAAGAAACATCAAATTCAGTAATCAGTAATGATCACTATCTAAACAGCTGCAGTTGTGTTAACACTTCAAATCTAAACCTGTATAGTTCCGAGTAAAAACACCTCCGGGGACATTTCTACCACTCATGACTGAAGGAGAATATCCTCTAATAAACATGGACAACTGCATGAATGAATGTGCTCACCAGGGAGTGACTGCTGGGCCTGCTCTGGTATCTCCAGGCCTCATGGGGGCCACTCTGCTGTTGGTGAGGTACTGAGGTGCTGCTGGCAGGAGGAGGAGGACGTCCCTGGTGCCCCAGCCCTGGGTGAGGCTGGAAGTGGCTGTAAGGCACACTGCTGCTGCTGCTGCTGCTGCTGTTGTTGTTGCTGCTGTTGCTGCTGGTTGCAGAAGCGTTTGCTGGTGACGACTGGGCATGTAGGTGATGATCTCTGTCTCCCCTGGTTGGAGTAGATGCTGAATGAGAGGTAGCTTGGCTGCCACCTTGGCCCCCGATCAGAGGGCCTCTCTGGTTGTGAAGACCACGAGCCTCCATGGCCTGGCAGGGTGAACCTAGCTCCAATTTGGAGCTGCGACTGGCGTAGGAGGAGTGAGGGGAGTGGTGGTTTACAGCCTGAGGTTGTAACATGTCTTTCTGGAGCTGAGGAGCACGTCCCTGGTTGTAGCTTCCCGGAGAGGAGTTTGATGGAGGGGAGAGGTTGGAAGAGGTGGAAGAGCCAGTAGAGGACTTTTGGGTGTAGCTGCCCATCCCTTGTTTGTTGGTTTCCTGTTAAAACCATAGGAGAAGAGCAAGAGGGAAACAGAATGAGTACAGTAATATTAAACTGTACAGAACAGGGAGATTGAATTTACCGCATAGCAAGCAATCAATCAATGCAATCAATACGTCTTTATGGCACCGTTGAATCCAAATCAAGTTTTACAACTGACTACAGTCAATAGTAAAATATTAACCCCAGGCTCTAACTATCATGTATTTAATGGGAGGGATATTTTGTTAATGGTCAGACCTGGAACTCATGTGATTGTGGGTTCTTGCGGTCGGAGGTCTGGGGCTGCCAGGGAGTGCTGTTGTCCTTGTGAAGGGGGTTCCAGAAGGCAGGTTTTGGAGGAAGGTGGAGAACTGATGACTGCTGCTGAGACAACAGAGACTGGCCAGTGCCAGAGAAACGCTGTAGCCCAGCGTGGGTTACCTGCACAGAAAGTGGAGCATAGAAATATTTACCACACAAAGATCTGAGTAACAAAGTCAAACAAAACTGTAGAGAAAGTCAAGAACTGAGGGCATACCTGATCCAAACTCTTTTTCCTCTTGCTGGGGCTGGGACAGTCGTCGGCAGCTGGGTGGGAGGGCGGGTGCAGTGACGGGGGAGGAGTGTGTTGTATGACAGAGTGCTCGCCCAGTGGAGGGCCTGGTCTCTTCAGCTGACCCCCCAGCATCTTCCCTGGATAGGCCCTCTGCTGCAGACGGAGAGATAAAAGAATCTGCGTCACGGCTGATGAAGACAACTAATGCAGCTGTTTCAGTGACAGTGGCTCTGACTGCAATATGTCTTTCACCAGTCTGGTTGCAGCGCAAAATAACAGCCTGAACAGGGATCGTCATGTGTCTGTATGAATGATGAAACGTGATCATCGCCAATTACAGAGCTCCTACCTGGTGCACCTGAGCCCACATTTCATCTCCCAGCAATGGTGGACCCCGGGGAATATGCTGCTCCTGAGGACCCCCAAACTGAAGCAGACAGTAAAACCAAAATCATCATGAGTGAAAGATTGTTTAACTCCACAGATAAATCCAGCCATGAAATCATCTGAAGCGTAGTTCCTCACCTTGAGCAGCGGGTTCGACCTGCCGGGGGGAATATGAGGGTTAGGTGGAGGTCCGCTGCCGCCTGCATAACCTCCATTATGGAGACGGAGTGGGTGCTCGTTGGGTAGGGGGACAACAGGATGTCCTTGAGGAGGGAGGTGGGATTCATACAGCTGGCCGAGCTGCTCCCACGCTCTGTGGGGAGGTGGAGGGTGAAGATGGTGAGGAGGAGGTCTTTGCTGCTCCCTCTGCAGACCTGGTAACATCGCCTGAGGGAGCTCGAGCTTTTCACCTCCTCGCATGGGCCTGGACAGACAAACCCAAGGGTGAAACAATATTAAAACACACACACAAAAAAAAATGAACAGGATACCAAAAGTGCGCTCTCTTGTGAAGATGAGTTTGACTCTGCATTCCAGATTTAGGTCTGCCAACTATAAATTTTGTGCTTACCCATTACTTAAGTATTTACTGTGATGGTTCAGTCCACCCATAGGTCCAGGAGGTAGATGGGGAAGTAGCTGGTGTTGGTTCATTGCAGGTGAACACCTGTTAAGGAACAGAGGCGGCATAAACAGTGGAGTCAGATGACACGTCTCAGTGTTTTTTTTTTACACCGAGGCTGCGTGAGCTTTCTCTTCAGTTCAGCTGTAAAACACTTCTAATTACAGGATTAATTTGATGGATTAAAGTTAACAAAGAGGTTGTGAAATTTTGTGCAGGTGTTGTCATGACTACAGACCTGGCAGGTGGCTGCCAGGCGCGGCCGCCCACGGGAGGCCATGGCCCCCGGTTGAGTCCGTCCAGAGGGAAGGAATCCCGTGTGCCTCGCCCGCCAAACTGCTCTACTGCGTGATGCATCCAGCCTGCGAGTAATATAGTCCTACAGTTAACACACAGACACACTAGGAGACGTGTGGACTATGAGCATAATGAAAAGTTCTCAATTAAAATGTTGGCGACAAAAATGACCTTAAGCGTATTGTGTTATTACAAATTCTAGACCCAATCACTGGATCTGTTTTTAAAGTACAATTAAATGTTTAACATATAGCATGCATAGATTTGTGGCAGAGCTGTCATGGTGCAGGAAAACTCTTGAAACACATTACTTTATGAGCTCCTGTACTCACCAGACTAGCTGTATCTGTGAAGCCCTCCACTGCAGCACAGAGAGGGCCTCACTCCAACACTGAGAATATCTGTAACGTCAGACTCGGCTGTCTTCAGCACCAAGAACCTAAAAGCCGACCGGCTGCGGGGAGAGAAGAACAGGAGAGCTGCTATTAGAACGAGTGGGACGGACACACAACGAAAAGTCAATAAACACCATTGGGCTCATTAATATACAGGTTAGTTGGTGTGTGTGTGTGTTTGAAAGCTTGCCAGCAGAGAGGGGATGAAATACAGGTCAGTGGAGTAACATGCAAAACTCAGGTCTGCAGGGGCAAACTGAACGCGTTTCTTACTTATGTCCATCTAAATCTTGCACTTCATCTCTTCTGTCATAAGTGCATTTATTTCCCCAAGAAATTTGGGACGATGCATCAGTCAGCCTGTGGGAGGCGGCAGTGAGCCAGTTGGTACAGAATCAGATTATTTCTGAGGCCCAGATGGCTCAGTGGGGAGTTCACCTACAAGGACAGACCTGGGGTTACTGTAATCCTTACCGTGGGCCTCCTGATAGCAAGAGACAGAGGGGAAGACTAAGAGTGAGAGGCCTTGGTTGCATGCCAAGAGTGTGCGGTGTTGGAAGCAGCGCAAGTGGAAGCAGTCCAAGTGTGCAAGCTGCATGGTCTTGTCAGGCTTGTGCTGTTTCAGTGCATGCGAGAGAGAACCGTGTGTTGTCTTTTAAGTGGATGATTATGTGTGTGTGCCGCACCGCTCTGAAGGGTGTGTATAAAGTGTGTGTGTGTGTGTGTGTGTGTGTGTGCGCGTGTGCATGCCCAGTGGATACACTGAGGCATAATCTCATTACGGCAGGCGTGATGGAGAGGAAGAGGGGGGCAGCAGCGACAGACGGTCTGAACAGGATGGAAGGATAGATTAAGGAGAAGAGGGAAGGGACGGAGGGAGGTGGAGTGGAGAGTGGGAACGGTGCCACGAAAACGCCCACACACCTTCCCACACATCCACCGAGATGACACAAAGGAAAACGGTTGAGAGGGAAACACATAAAAGAAGCGGAGAGATAGTTCTCTCCCCTCCCTGCTTTCTGAAACACCGGACACACACACACACACACAGACACACACACACACACACACACACACACACACACACACACACACACACACACACACACACACACAAACACACAATATAAAAGACAGAAGGTGTCAAGATACAAAGAAGTCTGCTTCAAAGTACTTTGATTCAAAGAATACAACAAAAGAGGTCCATGAAAAAAAACCTGAGAGGATGTGTTTGAACCTACACACTCATCCTGGCTGATAAAAACTGGTTTAACAAACACTTGTGTTGTTCTCGAGAAGGAGCTTCGTAAATCATTTTTAATCCTCACTGTTGGTCATCTGTCTGTAAAGTTGAATCGTGGCCTCGTCACGTTCATCTGGAGGATCACTATTTTGATTCCTATCCCTGTGGAAGTGGAACATGAATATCAAGTTGCTCTATGAGTCGCAGCTCCAAAGGACACGTAATGATAGCACTGACACTGACGAGTGATGTATAATGCATCAGTTGGAGGGCAGCAGACGTTGACACACAGGTTATGATTCATCTCTCTTGCTCAGCGCAGCACTCTTCCACTAGTTTTCCTAAATTAGCTCTGGACATACGCACTTCTTCCTCCCACCAGTTCCTCTCCTCTTCCTTTCTTCCTCCCACCACCTCTGGATCTCTCCGTCTCCATTTTAAGCCCAGTAGAGGATATTTCAACTGCTCTACACTTTTAGCTTGTTGCCGTACAGTGACATACACACACAACCCTCTCTATCTCTTCCCCTCCGCCTCTCGGGGATCAACATCCACCAGGCGCTGCTGCCATGTGAAGATAGGCCGGCGTTAACTGTCAGGACTGCACTCGACATGCTTCAGAAGAAAGTGATCCAAACACACTCACGCTGAGCGTACCTTTTAGAGTAGCACCAAGTTATTGATTCACAGTTGTGTTAAGTCTCAGCTTCAGCTGCCAATCATCTCTCTGGGGTCTCTTCAATCCTGAAAGACAGAGAAGAGAAAAACATTGCTGTCAAGCTGTCATGAAAAACACCACGACGCCACAGTAAACACACCAGTCTGAGTTACTGCCTCACAGTCTCTAAGCTAGAGGTGGTCTTTTCTTTCAGTGTGAACCGAGAACCTCTTTAACCTGCTGCTTCTCTTTTGAGACGGGTGTGTCGTCGTCGTCGTCACACACACACACACACACACACACACACACACACACACACACGCGCGCACCAACACGCACATACACACACCTTCTGGTTTCCTGACTGCTGAGGTGACGCCTGGTTTAAGAGCAGTGTGGAAAACCTGAGGGTGGCTCGGAGGCAAAAAGGGTAAACCAGCCGGGAAGCCGACACAATGTGAGCGATGGGGACTCTTGTTCGCTCACTCTCTCATTCTCCCTCTCAACACAGACACAATGGTGGTGCTGACTGTGCAACTTAACAGACGAGCAGACACACAAACAAGTCTGATCTCACTCGAACAGGAAGAGCCGTGTGAACGAGCAGCGCTGAGGAAACATAGTACAATAATAAAACACATGGCATCATGGGGAAAGGCGGGAGAGAGTGTGACAAGAGAGAAGAGGTTTAAATTAGAAGGAGGGTAGAGAATATATAACGAGAAATCTACCCGGAGACCCAGCTGGGACGACTGAGTTCAAACGGGGACACGGTGGCGAGCTTGTAATTACCACTTTTACAGCGGGTGCGTGTTTATGTCTGTTGTGACCAAACAGTCGTCTATTCCAGTTGCTGTCCCGGCTATCACGTTGCTCACAGCTACTCTGGCAGCACAGTGTGAGAAACTCAGTCCTCTGTAACTAGTCCGTGCACACAGAGGGCAGACATCGTTACAGAGCAGCTCAGGTTCTATCAGATGACACCGAAGCGATGAAACGTGCCGACACTAGGGGTAGGAGGACGGCAGGAGAGGACACGCAGTGAGAGTGCATGCAAACATTGCGCAGTTAATTTTTCGGGGAACCCCCGATGACTCAGGTTCTGGAAGAGGGCTTACCCCAAACCGCCTGCCCTGAGCTCCGCCCCCCCGGGACACCACTTATGGTCAGGTGACCGGGGGAGTGTTTCTGCACCTTTGCAGATGTGACAGCAGCGGGAATTTCTCGGACCATGTGATGTCATTTCTGCTTTCCTCACACCGTGCTGCATGGGTTGGTTGTACATATGTGCGTGCTGTTTAAATATACAAACAGGATGTGATGATGCGCTCTAAGGGGGTTTTCATGGTCGGGAGAAGAATCAAACTAACAAACCGCGAGTTTAAGATAAACGATGAGGAAAATTCGACGAAGATGTTCAGATGTTCTAATCAGTCTGTCGTTTACCGTCAGCCAAACGTCATGTGTTTATCCTGGGCAATCATTCAGAAGAAATTTGAATTGGATTCAGGAAACTTGAATATTCCGCTGCTATGTCACCGTGAATGCTGCTTGTGAAGTGCGATTACTTTTCACTTTCACCTCATTTTAACCACAACAAGTTGCAGTATTACAGTATAAACCGTAAGTGAAAGACATTTGAGAACATGTTTCTTCCCTCCGACAGACCTTCTCTAGACAGCGGCTGTACTGTATCTATCAAATATTATAACGGATGCAACAATTTATTATTAAATAAAAAAATTCCCCCACGCTAAATCTTGCTCAAGTGAAATCCCCCCCTATTGACACCAGACATCAAAGAGCTGTTCCAGTCAACACCCTCGTTGTCGTAGTTACGCAAGTTACTGTCCCAGCAACACCAGCCATCAGCTGGGGGAGGGCGAGGGGGCGAGGGGCTTTGGCAGGCAGACAAAGCTGTGCCAGTCGTCGTCAACCACACCAAGCACGAAGCCAGAGCGAAGATAGGAGTTCTGTTCAGCTCTCTGTGTGTGCAGAAGTTTCTCTGAGCCCACAAAGTAAATAATCCCACGTGACACACAAACCGGAGCCACAAGTTTGCGGCTTTGCACAGGAAAGCTTGCTTCGTCACCAACACGAGGGGGAACGAATGGTTGAAATTAAGATGGTCAGATGACGTCTGCCTCGGTGGAGCAGCCTTAATTTATTCACCCTCACCCTTCCATGCCAACCGCTGGCCTGCGCTGGTCCTCAGCCAGACAACCACACTGAGGCCACGAGAGGAAAATAGACCGGAGAGAGAGAGAGACGAGCGGAGGCGCTGACGACATCCACTGTAAAAAAAAATATACAGTGAAAACACTTGTTGATCCTACTTCTGTCCTTTCTGGTCATTACAGTAATCAGGTCAACAAGGTAGTGTGTGGCCTTCTCTCCTTTCCCACAGTGAAGTCACAATAGCGATTTGTTGAGCTGCAGATTGAAAAATGACCGAGGACTGCTGAACATTAAGGGCTTGAGGGGTAGCGGCGGGCAGACGGAGAGCGTTACTGTCCTCGTAAAGTCACTGCAGAGCCCGTCTGATAAGACGGCACCAGATAAGGCAGGGAGCAGTGGCAGAGTGGAGCCAAGGGAGAGATCTGGCAACTCTTGAGTTTCTGGTCAAGGATGGCGGAAAGGCCATGCATGGTCCTCTCTCTCTCTCTCTCTCTCTCTCTCTCTGTGTGTGTCTCTTGTTCTGTCCTCCCTCGCCCTTTCTCCTCCAGTTGGGCCATTACATAATCAGTCCCAGATAGAGATCGTGTTCTGGAGGAAACACCGAGCATTTCTCTCACACACAAACAGAGGAGCAGCCAACCCCTGCATCCGTCCTCCCCCACCTCGTTGCCAGGCTTCCTGTGTGTCCGCATGTCTTTATTTGTGTGTGCACAAACGTCAGCGCACGCTGTTCCAAGATGGTAATGCGGGCTAACTTTATCACGTCGAGATACACACACACACACACACACACACACACACACACACACACACACACACACACACACACACACACACACACAGCAGTGCGGGGTTAGCTGAGGATACAGCAAGCAAACACAACAAACACGGACATCTGTGGAGGACCATGAGCTCCTGCTAGCATCCATCTCAACAACACAATCCTCCATCCAGGGGGACACAGCACGGACCCGATCTTTCCCCCCCCCAAAATTCACCGCCTCACTCAGCGGCACGCCGGCCAGCTGGAGCAGACCAGGTAGCCGTGCTTTATCTCCTGCGTGGCTCATTTGTGTACTCCCTCACATCTGCTCTGCATTCAGGCAGTGAAGCACGTGTGTGTGTGGAGGAAGCTCCAAAATCCTGGCATTGAAGATCAACTGGGTGGAAGCCGTTTCTTATTTCAACGTTCGGTAAATGCTGGGAGAAGTTCGAGTTATCAGAAACCACCTCCCGGCTGCTGTGTTGTTTTGTCTGTTGTGGTCAAGCGTGCCGTTTGGCTCGTCACCGCCGATTCTTATTTCACTTTCATTTAGGGAATAAAACAAATTTGGATATGCGGACCCTCAGTGACAAACTGACACGTTAAGACTACATTTTCATCTCACTGTGGGGAAAGAGGAAGAAAAAAAAAAAAGCAGCAGGTGGGAGTGGGTGAGGAGGGGGGTGGGGGGGGGGGTAGAAAAACACAAAAACATGAGGCCCCCTTCCGTCTCCTGCACTCACCACCATCACATCTCGACTGTGACTGACAACATACAACTGGGCTAGTTTGTTTGTTTTTTCTCCCACATACGTACAAAGAGATGAGCTGTAGTGGTGTGTGACGTTAAAGAGAAGGGAAACAGCTCAGAGGGGGGGGGGGGAAGGAAGCTGTCGTCACAACCACAGGAAGTAGGCCTCCCTGATGGGTGTGTGTGTGTGTGTCACTTGGGTGAGCGAGGCTTCCTGTACCAAAGATATGAACTACATGTGTTTTAGTATGACTGACTTTTCGACTATAAAAAAAGACATTATGTGACTAATATGAACCTCTGTAGATGTGAAACAACAGAGAGGAGACCTGTTAGTCACGGTTCCTAAAATATACCTCAGACGTCTTGTGTGAACGGCACGCGAGTCCAAATCGTGACTCACACAATCCTCCCCGACGACAACAACAAGACAACTGACATGAAAAGCCATTTCCTCGGCTCTGCTCATGGGTGTTAAGTGAAAAGCCTTGCTTGGCCTCTTTTTTTTAGCTTCTGGTAAGAGTGAGTGACAAACATATGATGGCAGAGTGTGTGTGTGTGTGTGTGTGTGTGTGTGTGTGTGTGTGTGTGTGTGTGTGTGTGTGTGTGTGTGTGTGTGTGTGTGTGTGTGTGTGTGTGTGTGTGTGTGTGTGTGTGTGTGTGTGTGTGTGTGTGTGTGTGTGTGTCGAGAGACTCCTCCACCCACTCACTCACTCTCTGCTGCTGTTTCACAGAAACTCTGGGTTTCAGAGGAAGCTGCACTCATGTGCCCTTCAGTGTCTGAATCGAGATGTGTGAGACCGAGAGAAAAAAAAGAAAAAAAAGAGTGACTCAACACGTGGTTGGAAATTAATAGGAAGGAAATCAATGAAAGAAATCCTGACGAGCCCAAAATCTGAGAAAACGTGGGCATCACGATAATAACTGAGCAACCTCAAAACTTTTCTGTGTGCTTCTGTGGGGGAACTCTAAGAAAGGCTCAGGACTAAAGAGAACATCTCACTTTTCATCGGAAAACAGCTTGAATATCACAAGAGGAAATCCCCCTCCCTCACACCGCCGTCTCTTTCTCCAGGTGGTTCTTTTCCGCATGCGGGGCTCACCGGCACAAACACGCTAAACAGGACGAGAGACTCTGCTTCCTTGGTAACAGTTGCCGGGGGAACAGGTCGCGTCTCCACCAACAGTCATTTAACTAAAGGTGGAGGAGCAGAGATAGACGGAGAGAGGAATTCATAATATAGGTTTATGGGAGGTGTTCACTGGTCAACATGTTCACTGAATGATGGACATGATGACCTCACACCATCCTCTGGACTCACATTACGTCTCATCAGCAGGCTGTGATGTGTGTGTGTGTGTGTGTGTGTGTGTGTGTGTGTGTGTGTGTGTGTGTGTGTGTGTGTGTGTGTGTGTGTGTGTGTGTGTGTGTGTGTGTGTGTGTGTGTGTGTGTGTGTGTGTGTGAGAGTGAGTGAGTTTAGCTGTACGCATCAGAGGTGATGACGGCCTGCGTGCAGATGGTCGGTGCAGTGTTGGCTCTACGGTGGGCGGGAAGCGCGCATCATTTTGGACTCTGTCGGAACGACTGTGACGCAGGCAGAGCAGCTTTGTTATGACAGCACCGTTTGTTCTTGTAGTCCGGAGAACATCCAAGGCCTGTTTACAGATTCCTCAAATACCAACGCAGCTCATCCCGCGCACGAATCCTCATGAACCTCCCGTGATGCGCTTCTTCCTATCATTTATTCTGCCGGCGTGGTGGAGGTGGGTAAGAGCGGTCACAGGAGGTGAGGGGAGGTAAGAAAACTCTTTCCGACTGTTAAGAGCCCGTGTAACTTTAGGTATGAGTCACTCTCACTCACACACGCTGTGTAGGTTCACACACACACACACACACACACACACCCCTTCCACAGCGGCGTCATCATCAGCGGCAAAGAGCCAGCGATAAGAGAGAAACTAAACTCAGCAGGAAAACTTTCCCCTTCCTCTCACCCCGCTTAACAGACCCGTAGAAAATAAACAGCCCCTTCCTCTCCGCCACGGCTCGATCCACACGGGCGATGATTCACCTTCGTGACGATCTTTTCTCCGAAGTTGTTGAGTCGTATTCAGATCGCTGCCGTGTTTTCATGTTGGCTTATGACTCCGCTACCGCGAACGCTCGCACTGCTCAAACACTCCGGACTCTCATTGCAGCCATGTTCCGTTTTCCCTTTCTGTGCTCGGGACCAAAACGCAGCGCAACAGAACCTGGCGCGAGACCACAGCTGCTCGCAGCGCCGATATTTATCATGATGGATATCCGTGGCTCACAGCTGGCTGGCAGTAAAGCAGAGTCCTGCTGATCCATAGAAGCTAATGAGGAATAAGCCGTTTGAATCATGACATCATCCATACACGTTGCCGAGTGATGTCATTCAAACCACTTTGCCATATTTCAAACCTAAAAAGCCAATTACAGCCTATAAAGTGACACTGGCATACATAAATACATTTGTTTATACTCCACTGTTCGACTCTTACTGCCTTTTTTTTTTGTAATTTCGCCTAATTTAAACCTCATTTCTGCTGCAAACACTAAATTTTCCTCAGAGATCATAAAATTTTTATTACATAATCTACAGTGAGGCAGTGACTATATTTTACCTGTCTCGCTCTTTTCACCAAATTTACTGTGTTTCACCTTTGTTTTATAGCTAATCGACATAAAATACTCCAGAATAACCTCTTCCATATGGTGGAGCCGACAGAAGTCAACACGGCTGCTGTTTTTGGGCCCTGACCCACACGGTGAGAGACCTGGATCCACAGCAGGCCGTCTCACGGAGCACGGTGGAATTCCACACTTGGCTGACTGAGTTTTCGCCTTGAACAAACTCGAAAGACTTCATGCAGCTCAGTGTGCGACCGCATGCCGAGACGGGTATGTTACTGCAGCACTGTGGACAGACGACCATAGAGGTGCAGTTGTAATGTAATAAATTCAGTTATCAATGTGCTATCAATACTGCTGCACTGGGTGTCTTTTATTTGTTTTGTTTTTTTTATAAATGAAGGGAAGGTGGACCAGCTCTGATGATGTTTCTGCTGACATGAGGTGATGGAATATTCCTCAACTGGTTTCCTGTGATCATGTCAGCTCACACTTAAGAGGAACTCGTGTTTTAACGCCTGACCTGTCGGGGTGGGTTGGGAGTGTTTGAGAAATCGTCATCAGGGCAGATGTTGTTCTTCCCTCTCGTTTTGTGTGTCACTCTCTGGAGGAGAATTGACACCCTTTACTGGAAAGGTTGCACCAGTGTGGTGTCACAAAAACAAATGTTTCATCATCATCACCCCCCCCCCCCCACCCACCCACCCCGTTTCACTTTGATTCAATTGTTTTTGTTTTCTGTAACAGGGAACAAAAGTGGTTGAGAAACCACTCTTCTCCTGGCTGCAAAATATGATGGACTGTCACACAGCCAACACACACACACACACACACACACACACACACACACACACACACACACACACACACACACACACACACACACACAGCTCTTGTTTCATCACCGTCGAAGTCGATGAGTAAGCACTCATCAGCCTACTGACCCATTTCCCATGCCAGCCACATGAACAAAAATAAACATATATACTGAAGTCATTCTTAAACTTAGTTTTAACACCATCTTCAAAGGACCATGAAGGTAAAAGTAAACTGTCCTGACACACACACACACACACACACACACACACACACACACACACACACACACACACACACACACACACACACACACACTCCTCTCTTCTGCTTACTCAAGTTGTGTAACGCACTCACCATTGTTGAGTTAGCAGCCCTTTACTTCCACCTTCATCTGCCCGTCTCACTCCCGGCGCGTGTGTATCACTTTAATATTCCCCCATTCGTCATCACTCATAGTAAAATGGGCGGCGATTGTTCATTCACACACGCACACGCTCCTGCTGGGATCACGGGACAAACGGGGGCGGGGCAGGGCTGAGGCAGCACACAGCCGCTCAAAGAATGTGTGTTTGGAGCTTTAACTTTTTACAACCTCCGACATCAAAAAGACGAGACAAAACGCGCTGCTGCGCTCCATCCCAATCGATCTGATAGGTCAGAAGAGAACCTTCAAAGGGATCTTTTTTTGTTGTTGTCTTCGCGGACCCGTAGCAGCACACTCCACTCTTCCTGATCTGGCTCATTTATTGCGGGTAATAAAGTGACAAATAAGCCCCCCCCCTCCACCTCCTCCACCAATTCCCATCAAGTGCTGCTCGCTGACCAGTGAAAGAAGTGGATAACCTTTAACGTCTGTAGCCGGGAAGGAGGGGGGGGGGGCAATAACACCCACTAATATCAACAACTACAAATTATATTATCTCTATATAATCATCCAAGCAACTCGCCTTTGTCCTCGTTTACCTACAAATATATTTACTATTTATTAGTATTTATATAAAAAAAAATGTGTTACTCATCGCTGTGCGTAATTTCGGTGCACACTGGTCCGAGACGCACGAGTAAAAAAAAATATGTAGTCGTCATCTGGGTGTGTTACGATGTGGGAACTAAATCGAGCTGACTCAGGGGGTTTACTATCTTCACACAGAGCATGGAGGGAGATAAACATGTGTTTGTAAGTCAAGAGTCAGTCTGGACCGGTGGTTCCCCTAAAGGCGATAATTAGGCAACAGATCACGTTGGCAAACAATACGATTTGGCCAGACTTCAGTGCACCGACTGACCCTGACCTAAGCGACAGCACCAAAACAACACCCCCCCCCCCTCTCTCTCTCTCCAGAAAAAAAAAGAAGAAAAAAAAAAAGAGGTGATGCAAATCACTTCCTTTCAATCCGGCTCTTTTGTGTACGTAAGGATTGACTGGGGGCGATGGGGGTGGCAGCTATCCATTCATTTTATACGGCTGCCGACCTCAGTGATCCTGCCCACCCCCCACTCCTAGTCCAGCAGAGCCAGCCCCACACACACACACACACACACAATGGTGTGAGATCTCCTTACACAGGCAATTTTCTCTCCATGTCCTCTAGCTCTCCTTCCCTTTTCTAGCCATGCATGATCATGAAGACGGAACTGGGACCCAGGATGTCCCAGAGTAACAGGAGGATGAGATCATTTTCAGTATAACGTGAATAGATCTATAATAACAACTATTATACTCCAGCCGACACTGGCTGAAACATGCACAGAAGCGCTCTGAAATAGTTTTAACTTGAACACAAGTTGCGGGTTATTTGCCCAAAAACAAACAAAACAAAACTGTGAAATGAACCACCATCAAAAAAAGCCAATTACAGCAATGACTCGGATCCACGCGCACCAAATGATTAAACAGGTCCCGTAAAGATGATCAATCGTGGATGTGAAGAACTGGCACACGCGTGGGATTAAAGAGTCGCCCGTGGTTGAGAAAAGCACAGAGAAATTCCCCCACCTCATCGATCAAGCGCTCCTCTCTAATCAATTCCGATAATTCACCATACTGCTGTTGTGAATGGCGACTCAGCCTCTCCTCTCAATAATCAAGAGGCAGACGTAATAAAACAAGCTCTGGTGAAATCTGGTGTAGTAACAGTTCCATTTTAGTGTTCAAACTTTTATTATCACTCCCCCTGAACAACGACCGAAATCAAAAAAAAAAAAAAATCGCACCGGACCTTTTAAATGTTCCCGCAGCAGCTTCTGGCACTCACCGGTTCACACAAGGCTTTGCGCGTCAACGCTCCAGAAATAATAGAAAAATCCTGATTGGAATAAGTCTCCGGCTCCTTCAGGTCCGCGAGTAGCCTTTTTTTTTTTTTTTTTTTTTTAAATATATATTTTTTTTAAAAATCTTTGTATTCCCAAGTTTGGAGCTCCGAGTCTGCAGAGAAATTCCGAGCCACCGGCTGAGCGGAGAGCTGCTCCAGCCCCTTGTAATCCCGGTTAGTCTCGGTCGCTTCCTCTCGAAACGAGGCTGAAACTCGAGCCGCCGGACGACCGCAGAGCCTCCGTCATGTCCTTGATGGGCTCCTTCCTCTCGATTCTTGACGTTTACTCCGTTTGATGGCCGCCCGTGTCGGAACAGCCGCGGCTCCGATCGCTCGGCTCTCTCGTGTCGGCGTCGAGCTGCTTTTCGTTTTCTTTTTCTTTTCTTTTTTTTTTTTCCCCCCTCTCGTACAGAAGCAGGGATCGTATTGCGCTGAGCGCCGTTTTAAAGGGACAGAGCCACGCACGCTCAAACACACACGCTCGCCGCGAAACGGAGGCGCACGCACGTGACGTCACCGACGGCCCCGGAATTCCCTGACATCGCAAACTGTCACCGACTCCGGGTACCGGAGCTGCTCCTCCTCATAGCTCCTCAGAGGAAGTGTGTACCTTTTTTTTTTTTTTTTTTTTTTCCACGGCAGATTCGTGACTGACTGTTGGACTGCGGCTCTGCCAGGAGCACGTTTCCGTGCCACGGTCTATTTCTGGATGAGGAAGCGCATTACCCCCTGACTTCATAGTACCACAGGAGCACAGAGCTGTATCACACTCATAATCCACGTCGGCTACTATAAATAGGTCCACTAACGGGCTACCCATATAAACTATAAAATAAACTATAAAACTACAATGGTATGTTTGTGTTCATATAACCTGCTCACAGAGATACACACACACACACACACACACACACACACACACACACACACACACACACACACACACACACAAACGGTTTACACAGCTGAAACCTTTTAGAACAACAACAACAACAACAAACTATGTCTTTAAAAATATAGAACGTTATACTAAATGGTGTTTATCATTCGTTATTTGTTTCATAATGCAGTTAAAATGAAGATGGGCACTAATAATAGAATTCGGTGTATCCTGTCAGATGCCATGTGGACGTAACACGCAAAGGTCATTTTCACAACCTGCTCGGCCGACTTCTCCACGAAGCATTAGTACATTTATTTGCCAACAATAAAGGCCTGTAAAACCTTCATAAAACCTTGATCTGAACCTTTACCTTTGAGCTCACACACTCCTGTTTCGACTTGTTCAGTCCAGTTGTTGAAAGAAAGACTTCATGAGGAGATATGTCAGCCGCTGTGATCTGTATGTACAGATTACGTACAACATGTGTACAGCCTACCACACAAATGTACCATAAACACAGTGTATATACAGAGCACAGTCTGCAGACAGTATGGATGGATGCATCCACAGCATAGACAGAGTGTTGGATAGCTGAATAATACGTAACTAATGTATTATTTATGATTGCGCCACAGCTCTCATGGCTCGGCCTACATATAAAACGTTGAGTTACGAGGCTGATAAATTTCTTGGTCCTGTCTCGTAGGTGACGTTAACATGGCGGTGTGCACAGAAGAGCAAGAATTATATGCTGCGAGCTCTAAGGCAGCCGGCTCGGATCCCGTGTAAGGTGAACAACACAAATGGGTCTCTTCTCAGGCCGGAAACATTCAGTCCAGCTTTTCCTCGCCAAAGTTAGCATCCTGTACTCTGTAATAATGCCAAAGAACCACAGTGGTACAACAAACAGTATGTATCACACTCACATGCGCACACACACGGGGAGAGGTTATATTTAGAAAGCACTGCCTCAGCAGGATAACAGGAGGCTAAATTAGTTGCTGCAGGGAGGACGGGAGTGTGTTGTGGATGATGCTGAAATGATGACTGGAGGACACACACGCACAGCTTTTTTTTTATGGTCAGAACAGTTCTAAAAAAGCATATAA